>NC_046158.1:94193145-94363145 GCF_011064425.1 Rattus rattus
GGGCTTCGAGTATGCACTGTAGAAAAGGAAGAAGTGTGGCTGTCTCATGAACAACTGGCGTCATCTTCTTAATAGTTCAGACCCCACATGTGATCCAATTTGAATCTCACACACAAAAAAAAATCTAACCTACATTTTTTTCAACAGATCTCATGGAAAACATAATCAAGAACAATATTCCTATTTTATGCACACAAACAAGACAGGAAAATAAAAATTACGCCTGTGTCTAAAACTTTAATAATAACAATTGAATATTCCACAGTAACTTAGATTTTTTTTTGAGGTGCTAAAAACCAAAGCAGAATTTTACTCATTCACTCATTGGCCAGCCAATGACCTAGCGTGTTCCTTTATAGTGTGTCAGAGTACAGCAGGAATTACCTTATGGAGGTGGGATATATGATCCAGTCTGATGCCTTCACTCAAGAGGCAAGCACGATGCATAGCTTCAAACCAGCCTTCCTTCTATTCTCAAAGCAAGCCAGGAAAGGAGGAGGCACCCTGGGGTGCTCTCCCACGCCCACCCCACCATGGCTCAGCAGGCTTGGGTAATGACTGTTGCAAATGCCACCAGCAGGCTAGGCCAGGCTATGAGGATCTCTCCCACACTACATTAACTTCTGCTTGCAGTCAACAGGGCTGTGCATAGACCACCCACAGCTGTAATTTATGTCATGAATGGAAGACCAAAGGGGAGGCATGAAACACAAAGTACTGGGTAGCAATGCTGTACAAGTACAAAGGCTACTTCATACTGGTCTTTCTCCCACCGACTTCACAGGTGAAGACTGTACAGCGTCCAAACATTTCTCCAAAGAAACCGTGTTACCTGGGAATCAAACCAATGTCTACCAGTCTTACATGGGCTACTAAGACATAAACCCAGTTCACGTCCATACAAGATGGCGGCATAAGGACTCATGGTCACAGGTCGGTTTGTTGCCACTTTGCTTATTACTGTCCTCCATCCTCAGTGAACTTAGCCAGGCTGGGCTAAAGGAATGTATGGCAGATCTTTAGGATTCGGTCAACTGTTGTAAATGAGTATCTGGGAGATTTACTTCGTTATCGAGGCAGCAGACCCCTTACTCAACTAAGTTGCACAGCATCCAGGAACAGAAATTAACGACTCTGTCACTGAGCTGGACAAACTTACAGCTTGAAAGAGAAACTGGAATAGCTAGTTAGTGCAGGAGGGCAAAGTACTGTGGAAGGCTAGAAAGCAAGGTAAGAGTCAGACAGCAACTCATTGCTGAGGACCGGGACCAAATACAAGTAGCAGTCTCAGATACTGCCAGGTTCCTTCCAACTGCTCCCAGTGTGGGTCTCAGACATAATCCAAACAGAAGTGACAAAATCCAAAACCACAGGAGCAAATACTGGCTTTCAAGTGCTGTGGGAACAGGGACATTTGTTTAAGTAACCACTGTTTTAAAACTGCATACATAGTAACACCAAAATAAACAGCTTTGCGATGCTGTTTATTTTAAGATACACAATAGTAATGTAAAGTGTGACATGCTCTCTGGATGGGAAGGCTGGAAAATAATTTACAGTGGTGGAGAGCCATAGGAAGGCTCGACTCCATGCCAGGACTGTCTACTTCCTGATTTGATAACAGCGAGGGTCACAACACGGTGCTTTTCTGTGGCATTGAGCAATTGAGCCACTACAGAGAACCCCTCTGCCTGCTCACAGCGAATTATGAATTGAGTCCTGTGGAGAGCAGCGTTTGCCAGCCACCTCTACAGAGCATGTATTAACCACAGGTCCCAGGGAAGGGTCAAGAGTGTATGACAGAGCAGGAGTGGATTTCCGCCAGCCTCCATTCCCTCAGCCATTCCCTCAAAGGGAGAGGGAGGGGGAGAAGGGGGGGGGGAGGGGGAGAGGGGGAGGGAGAGGGAGAGGGAGGGAGAGGGAGAGGGAGGGAGAGGGAGGGAGGGGAGAGGGAGAGGGAGAGGGAGAGGGAGAGGGAGGAGAGGAGAGGAGATGAAAACACACACAAACTGCTTGAGTGGTCAAACATGTAAAGCTGACCTCTGAGAAGATCAAACAAGGCTTCCAGGTGATCCAAATAAGAGACCTCAGCACCCAGGGACCCACCCCACCACTCCTTTCTCCCCTGTGCTCCCTCAGTCCTGATGCTTTGGGGGTGGAGTTTGGTCTCTCTGTCTCTCTCCCTCCCTCTTTCCTCCCTTTCTGTCTCCCTCTCCACTCTTCTCACAGTTTTCTAGAGAGCGCCCTTACTTCTGCTTCATGCAAACACAGGCCTGTGGCTCTTACCACACAGCATGACAAGATTTCTTGGTTCCATCTTATTTTTGCCATATCCAAAGTTAACTTGCTCCTTTGGCCTCACCCCCACTTGCAAGGTCATGGAAAACAACACAAAAGCAAGAGAACTTTGATCTCTTCCACAAATCCTTGGCTTGAAACTAATGTCTGTCCTGAAATATGACTTCTACAAACCTTCTTAGCTATGGTCTGAACTGTTCCCAGCACCATTGCCAAAACATCACGTGATAAAGCCCTGATCATCATAAAGATTTTAGAGTTGGTCCTTATATCAGGATTCTTCCACTTCTGATGTTTTCATTTCGTGGCAGTATGAGAGTGGAGCTCAGCTCAATAAAGATGTGGTCAGAATTTCTAATTCTTCCCTGGAGTATGCAGATGATACAGTCTCTCATTGCCACAATGAGCCAACCTCACGGTGCTTGGACCTTGAGGCTAAACGACTAATGCTCTGTAGTGTGATCCTAAGCTTTGATGTTTGCAGGATACCTGCATTAGATACATTTTGTGACTTAAAATATTTTCAACTTATGATGGGCTTACAGCAGTAAATAAAAACTAAAAATATTAAATATAAAAAAATCAAATATAAGTATGCAGCAGCATCATGAGTTAAAGGGGCATCTATAATATAATTATGATTAAATGAGGATCCACCTATGATATAATTATAATTAAATGAGGCCCCAAGATGGTGGGGCACTAGTCCAAGAGGACTGGTCACTTTAGAGAGAGCTGCCTCCTCCCTCTTCCCCTGTCTTGATTAGGCACAGAGAATAGGCTCTGCTAGAACAGCCAGGGCTATGCTGGTCCTCTGTGCACTGCTCAGGAGAAAGACAGCACTAGACAAAGAGCACAACACCACAATGGCCTTGGATTCCCCTGTCCTCCTAAGCTGTGAGAAAATATCTTTTGTGGGGAGGGGCAATCGGATATGAACCAACAATCAACTGCTTTTGCCTTTGTGTGTGTGTGTGTGTGTGTGTGCGTGTGTGTGTGTGTGTGTGTGTGTGTGTGTGTGTTTGTGTGTGTGTGTTGGGGGGGATGGTATTGGCCATGAACCAATAATCACCTGCTTTAGCCTCCCAATTTTTTTCACATTTTATGGAAATATTTTAACATAAAAAGTCATCCAAATCCCACTACCCCAAAATAATTGTTAGTGTTTTCTGTGCCTATTTCTACATATTTTATTTTACAAGATTGGAATTCAGTTTCTATAGCATTTTACCAATTGTATTTCAGCTAACAATACATTGAAGTTTCCCTATATTGCAAAATATGTAGGTTGTAAAATTTTTAAGGGTTGGATATTAGTCTACAAAGGTCTTGACTAGTCTTAGAGTTGGTAATATAGGTAGTTTCCTATATTTATTGCTACCGATAATATCTTCAGGCACAGATTTGCTTATATTTATGTTTATTTCTTTTTTGCTTATGGCAAAATTCCAAGAAACTAAATTATTATATTAAATAGTAAGAATATGTTTTACCTCAGTGTGGTTTTGTTTGGTTGGTCTTACTGTTATTTGGTTTGTTTTTGTTTTTGTTTTTGTTCTTGTTTTTGTTTTTTTTTTAGCTACAGTCTCACTATATAGTCGCCCATACTAGCCTTGAACTCACAGAGGTACATCTGCCTCTGCCTGGGATTAAAGATGTGTACCAGCATGCCATACGTGCTTTAGTTTTAATCATAGCAATTTATATGACAGAAAGACAATGTTTTGATTGTCAGTATTATAGTGGATAAAACCTTCCATCCTGGATAGCAATGAATATTATTATTTTGTTATTATTTTCACCGCTTCTTAATTTTGTTTCTTGTGGCTGGACCTGGCCTTGAACTCAGGATTCATGGGCCTCAGACTCTTAGGATTGCAGGTATGGTATGTGTTAACCACACTCCATTCTTTCTTAATTTCTGTCAAATGATAAGTGATGCTGTCTTTTAACATTGCACATGGTTACTGATGGCATTGAACATTTTTACAATGCCTGCTGGCCATTTCTTCTTAGCAATGGTCCTGCTCATCTTTGAGTTCTCGCTCATTTCGTTTGCTCTGCATTGGTGTACATGATGCCTCATTTATGTGGAGCACTAATTCTTTGCCTGTTAAATGATGTTGCACATACTTTCACAAGTTTTAGTATTTTTCTTTATTTTGTTTATGGTGTTTTCCTGACATTCAAAAACCTTAATTCAAATTTAATTTAATTTAATCAATCATCATTTTTCTTTATAAGTCCTTTGTTTTTATGCTCTGAAAGGATTTCACTAAACAAAGGAAAGAGAAATAGTCACAACACTTCAAAGAACTCTTAAATATGGGACTTATTTTCACGAAGAATATTGATTTAAAAAATAGTTAAACCATTACCCCAAATCCATTTATTGAGTTATTCTTTTTTCCACCCTACAATTTAAAAGTGGTGACATTAAATTAATAAACTTCTAGATGTATTTGGGCTGATCAGTGGATTTTTGTTTCAGCTGTTCCTTCTGTCTCCAGTGTTGACCAGTGACAACACACTGTATTAAATTAGTAGACATTTCAAGGCAAGGTCTCCTTCAACATTATTTGGACTCTTCTTAGTAATTTCATGATGCAGATGAACTACAGAATGATTCTTTGGTCATAATTCCAGGAATGATTACATCACTGGGATACTGACTTATGGACCTCTATTTCAAGATTTCTCTCCCACCATCCTTCTCCTAACTGTCAATAAAGTCTGGGGTTGTGCTGTGATCTGCTTTTGCCTCTCTTTTACGATCCTGGACCTTGTCTCAGAAAGGGTTTTTTCAATGAATCCATTGCAGCTAGGGGCGTGCTCAAAACCACACCTTCATCACTCCCTAATTTACTTATTTTTTATTTCCATCACACCCCTATTGCTCTTCATCTTGTTACCAGAGACATCTGAATAACACATCTTTCCTATCTTTACAAAGCTGTCTGTCACTACTGCCCCATTGCACCAGGGCTTTGGCCTGCATCTACCTCCTCATGTTAATCCTGTCCTTTCCTTTGCCCCTATGCCTCTTCTGTCTCTCTCCAGCTTCTCCATGCTTCTGACTCACCTATGCTTGGAAACTGAGCCACCCCCATACCCTGTCTTCTGTTCTTCCTTTGTTCCCTCCGAACCTGCCTGCTCACTCATCGAGCCTGCAGAATTCAAAGGTAGACCATGACCCCAAAGTGCCACATTGAAAGGCTTATTTTTAGTCATCATTGTCCTTGATCTTTCTGCAAAATCTACTTCCCCTACTTTGAAACGCCTTCCCTCATCACATGTTTTCATTATGTCTCCTTGGGTCTGATGTCTAGTTCTGCTCATTTATCTTTCTCCCTACCCATCCACATCATTTTCAAAAGCTTGCTGACCCTCGTCTCTTTATCTCTGTATTCTCTCTTGCTGACCATTATACAATGTAATAGTTGCAAATATTCCTTCCACATAGACCAATCCCAATTCTCCAACCATGAGTCATTCATTGAGAGCCTCTCGGCAGATATATGGCCAGTGTTTTTAAGCTCAAAGCCTCCACAAGTTTTCCTTTTTCTTCCTCCTCTTTTTCCCCCTCCCTCTCTTTCTCCCTCTGTCCCTCTACCCCATCTCTATCTCTGTTCTTTGTTTGTTTTTAAGACAGGACTTCTCTGTGTATCCCTGGGTATACTGGAACTTGCTCTGTAGACCAGGTTGGCCTCGACTTCAGAGATTTGCCTGCCTCTGCCTCACAAAGACTAGGATTAAAGGTTGGCACCACCATAGTGCCTTTCAAAGCTGCTTTTGATATCTCCATTCAACTTCTGTGATTTTGCCAATGTGAATTCTCTTCAAAGGTCTGTACCACTTGCAAACTTCTGAATGATAAATCAAAAGAAGCCTGATAGCTATCCGACTGAAATTATTTTCAGATCGATGATATAGTTTTGCATCTAACATGAGCTTCCTTCCCTTTTCTTAGTGTGGGAAGATGGGATCACTATTTCAGAAAGGCAGTTCAGTTATGATGAAAAGTAGCAGGGTGGTAGACCAGTTGGCTCTCTGATTGACTTGCTTTAAAAAGAATCTCAAATTCCCTTACCTTTCTGTTTCAAAGCTATAATGATGTCTTTCTATCACTCCATTCTTTCTCTTAAGGATGAACACACGCTTTCAAATCTTACTTGAACTTACACCATTGAAACTGTACCTCAGTTGAGTTGTGTACAGCCTTTTACCCGTGTTCCTGTTCATTAGATGATATTTGTAAATGTGAGTCCTATTCAAGGCTCAAGGTAAAAGATGGTATATTTTTCTTTGATGAGTATCTAAGTTTAGTTTCTATGAAGAGAACTGATTATTTCAGGAGGTTATAGAAGGGCATGTATATCATTTTATACTTACTGGTATTTTTGTCCCTTTCTAATCTGAACTATTTCTAATCTCAAACAGCTCTCTAATAAAGAAAGAGCTGGGTATTGTGGTGCACATTTTAAATCCTAACATTTGGGATGCAGAGGCAAGCCAATTTCCATTGAGTTCGATGCCAGCCTGATGTACACAGTGAGTTCTATAGAAAGAGACACTGTCAAAAAAACAAAATACAAAACACCAACAAACATTACCACTACCAAAACAAAAACAACAAAATCAACAAGGTAAGAATGCATCACTCAGACAAATTAAATTACTTGACTAAGGAATTAAGAATAACAAGGGTCTGAGCTGAGCAGTAGATGGGGTTTAATGGTTTCCACTTACTAGTAACCCTGCAGTCCCTGCTGTATCATCCTCTATACATCAAGTCTTTTACCATGTCCTGTAATCTTTGTTTATTTTTATGAATACAAAAGTTAACAGATTGTTCTCACTGCATCTACAGGCAAGAAAATTGCTGCTTTTAAAATAAATTATAAACACTTTCATTATCTAAATTCCTAAAGGATTGAGCCATAGATTCACTAGGATTGAAGACAGTCCTTTTTATTTAGCAGATTGTACAAGCCATCCACATAAGCATGGGTGTGTGGGGTAACCATTAAGCAAGAAGCCCAAGAAAAGCATAAAGCATTGCATTATGCTCTTTTTCAAACACACACACACACACACACACACACACACACACACACACACACACGCCCCAAATTCTCAGACTGGCAACAAACATCATGTTAAAAACCTATCCCTTTGCACACAATCATATTTGATAATCACTTAATCAGTGTGCAAGAGAACAAAAAAGCTTCAGGATTAAGCCATAAGAGGGGCCTTTATCAAAGCGTCACCCAGTCATCAGTGGGATTTTGCCACAGAGGCCTTCACTTCACAGCTTTGCAGAAACTTAATGCAAAATTGAGCCTATAATTGACCAATAATGACCCCATATTCCCATGTTCTCAAATCACTTTTTTTAATTCATTGCAAGACAGGGTTTAAAACAAGTAGATCAGCTCATGAGCTGCCTGCAGGTATCTTGAAACACTGAAATGGAACCTATAACTTTTCACCATGGGGGAAAAAATAAGATTGCTTTTATAGAGAGTTCCAACCTGTCACCAACCTGCAGGGAATAATCCAGCATTCATCTCCTCTATTGATAAGAGCTTTTTTTCTTATTACAAAGACTCCTGTAGCACCACCCCCAGGATACTCGGGTGTTTATTGTCTGCTTGTGGGTCGACACTGTAGTGTGGCCAATCGTGAGCCTATCATTTTGTCAATGAATACTTATAAAATTGCTATATATTTTTCAGTAAAAATTAATTCTGAAATATTTGTGATGGCAGAGGGCTGATTAAAAAAAAAGAGAGAGTTCTATTCGAACTAAGGTATTAAAATGAAGAATAGCAAGAGTTGGTTTAAGGAATACAAGAGTGGATCTTCACTATCTGACTGTTTTAGGCAAATCAGATCAAAATGAGCCTAGAGGGATGGCTGAAGAGGGTTGGTTAGTGGTACACACACACATACACACACACACACACACACACACACACACTTATTTAGATATATAATATAGTATATTATTTTAAACATACAATCATTTATATGCACAAATATATTCATTCTATCAAGACTGTTCCTCAGATTTCCCCTGACTAATACAAGGAGGTTGCTGGCCCATGTTACTTTCCTATTGTGCTGAGAATGGCCAGATAATAGCATCTTTTCATTGCTTGTCACCTCAGAATCTCATAGTTTTCATCTCTTGAGTCGTAGTTGTATGTGTGTGTATATTAAGGTCAGATTCAACAAATGTTATTGTTACCTGTTACAAGAAAGAAGAAAAACTACAGTCTAAGAAAATTTTTCTGCCATTATATTGTGACTTGACAACTCATCTACTATTAGATAAAAACAACTGAAATTAGTTCTGGCATATTTGGGTCTTGGCAGTTCAAAACATGAAGAATGGATATAAAAGCCTAAAAATGGCATCGTGATTACATTTTAAGGGGATAATATACCTTTAAAGGGTGTGAGTGATTACTTTACATACTGCAACAACTGCTGCCAATCAATTTAGACAGTGGCATGTGGCCCATAAATGCAATAGACAAATGCCACTCAGCCAATCTAACGCTTCCTTCCCAGGCTACAATTTCACCACAGCAGCATTGAGATGGGAATCATCTTAATACTTCAGAATCATCTCAAATCACAAAAACAGCACAACGCAGGTTAGGCAGGATTTTCTAATGTCCCGTGAAGTCTGCACATCACTCTCTCTAAAGTCAAATTAATCCCGAAGGCTAAGGTCACTGTTCGAGGTTCTGTAACTATGCCAAGGGACAGCCTGGTTTTCACAGTACTGGCCCCTTGGTCTTCAGTTTCTAAAAAATCCACTTCTGCCTAGAATTCATTTGCACGCTGTGGTCACGTGGAAGAAAATAGGTTTTTTTTTTTTCCCCGTATAATTTGAATGAATATTCAGGGTTCTCGCTAAACAGCATGTAATGGCACTCTATTCTTGGAGTTTTTAAATAGCTGGATATTCAAATACTTACACGCCTTCTATTTTCTGTTATTCAAGGGTCCTCAATTCCCTTGAATTCTTCGGCGTATTTTTAAACAACGTTGCTTCAAGTGACATTTTATAAAACTGGGTGCTAAACTTCGAGGTACAATTATTTTAGTTTCTTTTTGATGGTAATTTAATAAGCATTTCATTTTTCAATTACCTATTTTTGAAAAAATAGACTTTTCTTTTAAGATTAGTTTTAGAGTTATAGCAGAAGTGAGAATGAGGTTTGAGTATTCCCATTACCAGTTCTGTACAGACTAACTATCAACACCCTCTACCATACAAAGCACTAATCCCCATTTGATGAATTTTGTGGACAGTGCCTGCATCCAGTGCTAACAGTCTATGCAGGATTCACTTCTTTCTATTGCAGTGATGACCAAACCAGGGCCTCATGAAAAGCAGATGCTCAACCTCTGAGCTACATAGAGAACCTTAGCTTTGGGCTCAGTGGATATTCTGTGTGTCAAAACACGTATACTGGCATGTATCCCCTGTGACTGTACCATATATAAAGCACAGTGTCTTGAAGCCCTATGTTCTGGTTATGAGTCAATGATTATTTTTTTTCAGGTGAACTCTCTTTTAAAATAGTATAACCAGCTATACTTAAAAACGTCTTGGTTGGGGATTTAGCTCAGTGGTAGAGCGCTTGCCTAGCAAGCAGAAGGCCCTGGGTTCGGTCCCCAGCTCCGAAAAAAAAAGAAAAAAAAAGTCTTGTCCTTGCCAGGCATGGTGGTTCACATCTTTAATCCTATTACTTAGGAGGCAGAGGCAGGCAGATCTCTGAGTTTGAGGCCAGCCTGGTCCACAGCCAAGGCTACACAGAGAAACTTTGTCTCAAAAACAAAACAAAACACCAAAACATCTTTTCATGCCTTGAAACCATTCGACAAGGAGACTACATCTCTCATCACTTACCTAAGAAGCTGTTGTAACAAGTTTCACCCAAGAATACATGAACAGGGGCAAGTTGGCCACATCCACATCAATATATGGTTTCTCCATACAGAAAACCAGATCTCTCTATTCTAAACACTAAATCAGGACAACTGAAAGGCCACAACATGCAGTCACCCCTTCAAGAGACATGGCTAATTTGGCTTTTCTTCCAGAGGAGTTTCTAAGATTTAACACAACATTAAATTTTTGGCCTGTCTCTTTAATTTGAGAAATTGTAAAAACGACGACAGATGGCACACAGAATTGACTTGTGTCCTCTATTCTTTCCTGAAGAAGGAGTGCACAGAAACTTTGAGCGGCAGAAGCTCCAGTACTCGGGTCGCTAATAGAATTATCTAGAGAGTCTCTAAACGGTTAGCACCAGAGCCTTCGGGCTTTCTATTCCAGGCAACCTTTGAAATCAACCAAGAGTGTTCCAGCTTTCCACTGTGATCACAGCCCCGATGCTCACTCAGGACCCTCCTGTCCCAATAAGGACATGATAGATGTGTCATTAGCTCTGAACCTCGGCAACCTCTGAAATTACTCCTCTTCCCACCCCCAGCCTCCCGCCCCTACCCCTCAAAATCATTATAAAATAGGAAGAACATTCAAGCTTACAGTTAATTGGAAACACTGCAAGAGAAGAGGAATGCTTAGGACAGCATGTCCACGGGAAAATAAATCACCCCGCAATGGTATTTAATGCATTGTGACATCATTTCCTGAAATTAAACAGAGATGACACCAATTCAGGCGATCTCCAGTATAAGGTTCCCTTCAAATAACTCACAGATGTTTTCTCCTGGCAAGCAGAAAAACAATGCTGAAGTAAAAGCGAGGGGCAGCCTCACTGGCCTGCACATGCTGAAGACTTCGCTCTCTGCTGGGGCTTCTCAGCTGTGCTTTCTGCACATACCTCTCCCTGTGAGCATTTTGCCAGGGAGCTCTGCTCGTATTCAGTGCACATTTGCCTCTCTGAGTATGAGAAAGACTGTCTCATCTGTCTCTCTGTGTAAGCAAGGCCAACATTTCCTATTTGGAATTAATTTGGCCCACAGCTGTTAGTATTAAGGAGACCAGTCTCAGAATCACCAAGTGGCTAATTTTCCAAGTAGAAATAACTAATGCCCAAGAACTTTTGCTTCTATTAAGATCTCTAGGTTCTTGGATGTACCCTGATAGACACTGTCACGCTATTGTCACCGGTACAGATGTACAGAAAGAACAAGGAGAAAGACTTTGACAAAGAGGATCAAGACAAGTATGTCAGGTAGCAGAGGCCTCCAGCACATGAAAACCCAAGCATGCGACCAGAAGATTAAAACACCCGAATCCATGAAACACACTTGAGTGTGCACACTGACTGCATTGTTTTGGCTGTACAGAAATGTGAATGTGAGGATGTCATACACTCGCTAGTTTCTTCCTAAAGGTTAAACAAACAACAACAACAAACCATACCCCAGTGAAGCCTAGAAGGCATAGACTCAAGTACTATACAGAGCCACACAAATTCCAATCCCACAGAACTAGGATCAAAACTGTATGAGAATCTTTCTACCAAACCAAGCACTGTGGAAGCTTTCTGAACTATTCTGACCAAAGTTCTACTGCCCTTCCTATGCCAAAAGGATCATCAGATACTTATATTTTTCTTTTTTATTTTTTTCAAGCAGAGCCATCTTTCATACCCAAGCTAGTCTTGAGCCTAGGAGTTTTTCAGCCTTTGTCTCTCAAGTGTTGGGATTGCAGGTGCATGCACCCCATGCCCAGGCCCAGAAGCACCATGGTCTAATGGTCCCCAGTAGGCATCAGTGCTCTCTGATGCTATCTACCAGCTATCATCTATGAAAGACAACTAAATGCTCACAGCTTTTAGAAGTTGGAATGAGACATGTTCTCCCCTATTGAGCATTATATGTCAAAATCCAATCTCCATTCCTCACACAGTGCCAAGAAAGGATACGGTAACATCAATGACCAGTCCCATTCATCGGTCAAGACTTCTTGCGTCCAATTAGATTCAAATGAGAATTCATTCTCTCTCTCTCTCTCTCTCTCTCTCTCTCTCTCTCTCTCTCTCTCTCTCTCTCTCACACACACACACACACACACACACACACACACACACACACACTTTTTTGAGACAGGGTTTCTCTCTATTATGTAGCTCTCAGTGTAAAAGAAACTCACTGTGTAGACCAAGCTGGCTTCAAACTCACTGAGATCAGCCTGCCTCTACTTCCCAAGAGCTGGGATTAAAGGCATGTGCCACTATGCATGACTGCTACTTTATGTTAAGTATTTATTATAAGAAGCAAGTATAGATTTCAGAGCTTTCACACGTGTGTCTCATGTAATCCCTGTAGATTTCAGAGCTTTCACACATGTGTCTCATGTAATCCCTGTAATAACTATTAGGAAAGTCCAGAATCATCCCCATTCTATAGATACGGAAAACAAAGACCCCCAGGTTATATAATATGTAAGGTGAAATAGGTACTGTGTTGTGGATTAAAGTCCAATGTGCTGAATTGGGACATTTAAGAAAGAAAGCCAGCCAGGCTGTGGTGGCGCATGCCTTTAATCCCGATGTGTAAGAGACAGAGGCAGAGGCCCGTGGGTCTCTGAGTTTGAGGCCAGCCTGCTCTACAGAGTGAGAATTCCAGGACAGTCAGGATTACACAGAGGAACACTGTCTTGAAAAAAAATTAAAAGAAAGATGGAAAATAAAGGAGGAAGGAAGGAAGGAAGGAAAGAAGGAAGGAAGGAAGGAAGGAAGGAAGGAAGGAAGGAAGGAAGGAAAAATAAGAAGGAAAGCTATCTAGATTGAGCCAAAATTAAGAGAACTAGTTAAAAGACAAAATAATAGAAGTTTGTATTTTCACAAACACCCACATGTTTGTGTGTGTGTGTGTGTGTGTGTGTGTGTGTGGCAATAGAATTTTTTTCCTTGCTGTTGTTTTTGTTTTGTTTTTGTTTTTCAAAACTATTTTTCAAGGAGTTACAGAGATCTGTCTGCCTCTGCCTCCAGAGTTCTGGGATTAAAGGTGTGCATCAACACTGTCCAGTTTTACAACAAATAATTCAAGATGACTTTCTTCCTATCAATTTTTCTCCATGAACCAACTGAAGGAAAGAAAACGTATTTCTCTCATGTGACCTTAACTGTTTACCCATAACTAGGTTTCAATGTCACTATAGGTCAATAGACATCAAAGAAAGTTTTTATCATCAAACCTAGGTTTTCACTAAGTCTCATAAAAAGACCGCCAGCAAATAAGGAGTCACCAAGCCACAGACCACAGCCCTTTCTTCCATACCCACAAAGAATATCAGAACATACATTTCAGGAAGACTGCCCAATATGCTGTCACTGGCTATTAAGGCACTAGAGCTATCTCTGAAGGAAGTCTCACACTCTTATAGGGGACATTATCCAATTTGCCAATGAGAATACCCTCAGTCAGAGACTAGTCTGAGCAGGCCAAGTCCTTGTGTGTGAGTACGTGGTCTCTCTTTCACATGATGGGCACAACTCAGGGAGACTTCTCCCAGTGACAAAGCAAAGTGCTGGAAGCCTAATTTGAACTGGAAGGACCTGGTGTAACAGGAGCCTCTTCCTGTCAGCCTGGAAGTGATGTACTGCCATTTCTTTTTAAAGTATCTTTAAAGTAGAATTTTAAAGTTGTAATGGCAGGCTTGGCCTTTATGCTTTTACAGTCTCTAAGTGTTAATACAGAGAATATACTTTCCTGAGATAGCCCTATTGGCATTTGCTTGTTTGTTTCTTGTGTTCTTTGTTTACTTTTATAAATCCAATTGTATTTCCAACAGATTCTTTCTCCCATCTCCTCCAAACGTCAGGATGAATAAGCCAGGCAGGGCCATCCTCACATGGAAAGGGGATAACAGGGGCTGAGTAGTTTTGCAAACTGAATTTCTAAGAAGAAATGGATTTCTTTTTGTAAAAGTTTTGTACACTTTAGAGGATATTGTTTTAAAGGACACAAGGAAAACTGGTAGCTAGAAACTGAAGAGCTATCCCTCACCATCAGATGAAATAAATTCAAAGAGCGGGGCTCTGAGCACAGCTCACCAAACAGCTCGATTTTCAAAATTCCACTTTGGTTCTAGTTTAAATATTTTCTCCAAAGTAATAATCAATTATCAGCAAATTGATTATATTTCCCCTAGCCTTGGTTCATAGGAATCTGAGAGGCTGTTTCAACTGTTACAATTATACTGGAATTTGGTCTTCCTAGAAAATGGAAGGTTAATGATTTTTGTCATATTGAGACTAAGACTTCACAATTGCTACAGTTGGCCTTTGTTGAGTTGGGTTTTTTTCCTCCTCTCGGCCTTTTGAGGTATTCAGAATAGGTGACAATAGCTTGCAGTTGAGAACATATGTAGAGAGACCCCTGTGGCTTATTGGGAAAAGTTGCTTCATGCTGGTTGGGTGTTTGGAAAAAAAAATACACCCAGAGTTCTTTTATGTTCTGATAGTTAATGAATGCATGAATGTCAAAATGGGCCAATGGCCCATTCAGGGGGCAAAGCCTTTGCAGCCCCCTTCTATAAGAACACATCCTGAGATGCAAAATACATTTGCTTAACAAATTAAAATAATGAGATAATTCAATTAGCTTCTTTTTTAAGAAAGAAAGAAAAAAGGGTACATCGGGGATTATTGTACTACAAGAACAGGTCACACCACACAAAAGGGGACAGACCAGTTTGAAATAATGTTAAAGAGACTGATAATGGAAGAATGTGCATTGAATCCCACACATGTAAAGAAATTTACATGAAATAATAATTTAGGCGGCATCTATTTTCAGTGAGTTCCAGCCACCATTTCACTTTGAATGTTGAAATTCATTAAATGACAGAGAAATATACCGGGGCATCCCTATTTCTAAGGACTCCCCTCTGCCTGTTACTGCCTGTTACTATGCGTAAGAAAAGAGGTCTAAATTAACATGACGCTAGTTAGGGGGCTCTATTCTTGGTTTCTGAGCTCAGAATTACAGCCCAGTAAATCTTTCAGCTCATTAAAGATAGGAAAGTACAAGACCATCCTCATCAAAGTTACTAGGCCTCTTCTCTCCAGTGCGGGTGAAGTGTGGAACGAGAAAACAGGTTCAAAGTGAAAGCCAGGGAGAATTTCTCTGAGATGCAAGGGAGGTGCAGAAAAGGTCTAGAGGGGAACAGAGAGAAAGATAGGAGACAAAGCTAGCAGGAGGAAGCCATGACAAAAAGCAATTCGTGGAAGAAGGTCATGGAGAGGAGAAAAAGAAAGCAGTGGGTGAGAAGTGAGAAAAAGGAAGTAGCTAGATGACTGTGGGACTGGGGGCATTGCTCTCCCTAAGGGCCCTGGGTGGAACCCAAATGCAGAGGTACTGAAAAGGGACCTATGGCTCTCATTTAAAAAAGGAAGCAAAGAAAAATCCAGATAACTTAATGGCTAAATTGGTCATCACACTGTCCAGAGGGAATCAGAAGTTAAAATGAAGTGCTCCTGATTCCTAGACTCAGGCTGTTTGGATTTTTTGTTTGTTCATTTGTTTGTTTGTTTTCTTCTAAGCAGTTACTGAAATTTTTAATGGTATAGGGAATTCTGCACGAAGTCTGCGTGTATTTAACTAGGTAGACATTCTCATGAGGCAAGGACGGTAGGTTTGTAACACAGTTGACATGCAAGTGGCAAGGGATTATGGGCAGATGGCTACAGTGTACGGTGAGAGATGTATCATGATAGGTCAAGGTTTCCCATGAGATTTGTTCACAGATTGAGCAGAGAGCCCTCCCTATCCTGAAAGGCTGGAGAAGACAGTAGCTTTGTGGACAAGTAAGGAAGACAGGCTCGGCTTCTCCATAACCCATCACCATCTTGACTTCGAGTGTACTGATGGCCGGCATCTCCAGGTCTTTGTGCGACTGCTAAAGATGATAAGACCTGAGCAAAGTCACCTTCACAGTTGGAAAGAACATGGAGCTGGTGACTTAGACAGCTAGGCTTGACCATCTAGATTCTGTTTCCCTTTCTGAGTTGAGAGTAGCCACATTCACCAAGGCGTGGGCATGCTGGGACATGGGTTTTCATGGCAGAGGCTGGAAACACAGGCACATAGATACTTGATTGCAAAGTAACTGTGGAAATGACTGATTTCAACCAAGAAAGACAGCATCGTGAGGGAGCCCACGGGAAGCTAGCCAACCTGATGAGCTGGTCAGGATGAAGCAGCTTGCCCGTTAAGGAAGCTCCCTCCTCTCCTAGCATCTCCAGCTACTTAAACCAACAAACCTCGGGGTAGAAACAAGGAAGCCCTCCCCTCACACTCTCTAGACTTCCAAATTAAAAACATTTTACAGGTTAGCCAGTCTCCAGCTGAGGTGATGTAGCAAAGAACAGCTGTGAAGTAATTTTGATAATGACGAGAATAATAAGCACACGGCAAGGTTGAGGGCTTTGCCGTTGCAGCTTCAGTGCTCTTGAATAGATAAAAGTGATTAAATACTCCTGATTATCCCTGACCAATATGTAATGGATTTACAGCCCTTTCAATTAGTCAGTATTTGCTTAGGACTCATTATTTTGTCTTTGGTTAAGTAATCAGCCCAGAGACGCATGTTCCGTCTAATTCCTCTGAGCCAAGTCAGTGCAGGGCCCTGACCTTTGAAATGGCCATAGCTGTGAGGCAAGAGAAAACCCCTACCAGGAAACCTCGTTGGTACCCCAAGCTGATCTGGACACTACAGGCTGGATCGATCCACCTCAGTCTGGTACTAATGTCCTTACATCAAAATGTCTGATTTAGAAACATGAATCCATCACTTCTTCCTCCCTACCAACACTCCACCCCTTGCCCTCTGTCCCTCTGTGAGAAGAGCAGACTGACAGCCACCATCATAAATAAGAGTGGAACCTTGTCCTGTGCTCATGACACCGTAGCTAATGTCCTTCAGCATGATGACACACAAGTCAGATAACCAAAGAAGACCTTCAGCTTCCAGACGGCTACTTCCTCTGTTACTAAGCCATAGTGTAGATAGAATGGCCTGAAAACAATGATAGGCCAAGACACATCCTCGAAAACCTCCCAAGAATTTCCAAACAGACAGGAAAATATAAGCATGCATAGTCCCTCTGTCACTTTCTCGTCATGATAGTCTTTGAGTCAACAGTATATACCGACACATAAAACTGACTGCAAACATGGCGGTATAGATTGTTACTTTAAGGCCATTGCACATACTAGTCTTTTCCTAGAAGTGAAGAGGATTAGCTTTTAAGATAATAGACTTAAACATCTAAAACAGAATCTTTAATTTCAACCTTACTAGCAAAGGCATTAGAGTGCCTATAGTCCTTCTGCATTACACACACACACACACACACACACACACACACACACACACACACACGCGCGAACACAAACACACATGGCCGTGTTTTCAGGCCAACTCAGTGGGCTGAGCTTGAACACACATGTGGCAAGATGCCGGGTTTACTCATGGAGAAGACAGCTTTGGTTAGCAGAAGGTTCAGCAGTGCTAGCAAGTTCATGAGCTCCTCACAGCCTTCTCCTTTGGTTGAAGTTGTGTGGTCTGAAGTTGCTCACGTCGCGGAACCCAGTAACCATTTACACGGACGTTACTGAGACTCTCCGGCCATTTTGAATAAGGCCTACTGCTGACCTCTTAAGACAAAACCCTGATCCTTTCTAGAAAACGCTGTCTGGATGTCAATGGTCGACAAAATGGGACTGCTATCTGAGTCACCAGATTCCAACAGAAAGCAGGCAATCTTGTTTTTTTGTTTGTTTAAAAAAAAAAAAAAGAAAGGAAGAGAAGGTGGAAACAGAAGAACAGAACTCAAAACTAATCCTTTTCGAGGGGCTGGGGATTTAGCTCAGCGGTAGAGCGCTTGCCTAGCGAGCGCAAGGCCCTGGGTTCAGTCCCCAGCTCCCGAAAAAAAAGACAATGCATACTAATCCTTTTCGAGACCACGTGATCTGCTAGAGCTTAGCAAAACGGCAAAAAAAACTTTACGTCATTTTAAAAATATCTTTCCTCTTGACTTACTGTGAGATGCTGGAAGAGCCACGCTCTCATGATATTTGTCGCGACTTTGGGGAATATGCCTCTTTTCTTCTGGCGTTTTTTGTCCTTGTCTGGATCGTCGTCGTCACCTGTGCCAGGTGAAGCTACACTGTTGTCTAGCCCGTCGCCTAAAAGGAAGAAATGAGGACCCATTAGAGTAAGCACAGAGAGGGTGCCCACAACAATGCCAGGCTAACAGCGAGCTTAGCTAGCGATCCATTAAGGGGGTGGGGGGGTATATGCTCTTTCATTAAAGTATAATTGGAGACACAAATATGTAAAAGACAAAATTAAGCCAGGCCTCTTCAAATGTTAATTTTGTGTGTGTCTCACACTCGCCCATATCATTAATTCAATTATAATTGTGTACTTGACACAGTGCAGGTGCTCTTTGTCAACTATGGAGCCCAGTGTGGGCGAACCGCTACGAGAAAACCCATTCGGTAGAAATACATCCCCGTGCCCACAGTGAGCACAGACTGCCGGGTAATCAAGTTAAATGTTCTGTAGTCTATATATTCTGGACTGCCTGCATAGGTGACAGTAGCTGTGTCACTGCTGACTGCACATAAAGCACTGCCTGCTCAGCCCCTCCCAGAACTGTCACCTCCTAAACTCACACGTACGAACACTCCTCCCATGACCCAGGGTTCCCCATTTGCATGACATGAAAACTTTTTAGCTCTCTGCATCACTGATCATTATCGTGAGGGGGGCAGACAAAAAAAGACACACATCAAGGTAGGGTGCTCACTTAATCAGAACTTCTTATCAACATCTTTCTCTTCTGTGCTTTTCTCTGGCATTAATTGTGCATTAGCAAAAATCATTTACTTTTAACAGTCAGAGTTATTTTTTCTTGCCCTCCGGCAAAAATGCCTTGAAAGCCTGCCTGGAGGGCATCTAAATTATGTATCTGAAAAACTCTTCTGGCAAGGCATTGCAGGACCCCTACTTTCTTAAAATTCATACGAGCACGTCTTTCTGTTTTTGGGAAGGCATCAATCAAGAGTAGCAATATATGCCACATCCCTACATTAATATTTGAACTAATAACTTTAAAAAAAGGAAAGAAACAAGATCCGACTTGTGGCATAATCAAATGCAAAATAAATGAAGAATACGGGGACAGCACTGGGCTTTATAGATGGCTGTGTTTTCCTTGCACATCATTAGCCTGGAGCCACACGAAAGTGGAAAACAGAGAAGTGGAGAGTTTATGCTCCCTGCTGGTGTTTAAGAAGCTGGGGTCCTGGAAGGACATCTGGGAATTGCGTTGAGATGGGTTTTTTTTTGTAATTTAAGAATAGACATTCATTAGCAGTAAATGCCATAAATCCCACGCTAAGTAAAAACCTTGTCCAAGAAAGCCTAAAACAATAAACTCTGTGCTCGGTGTATCCTGAGCTGGGCACTCTGTAGCTGCCGGAGGAATGCAGCAGATCCACCAGCAAATCCCAGCCCCGCTCCCTCCTCCCAAACGGTGTTCCACCCAGTTTTCTTGCCCACTGGAGCACTGGCCTTAGAACTTCTGAGTGCCTCATGGCCTTCCTAGTACCTGTTCCTTTCACTCCCTCACTTAAAAAGAAAAAAAAAACCTTCAACCTTCTTTGACCAGAGTAGCAGAAAAACCACAGCAAAGAGCTGGCAGATTAATTTTATTGACATTTCCATTTTCACTGCAATGCGATCCCCTCCATCACATGGAAGGGATGACCCTCACTATTTACAGACTGACAGGCCACTTCGTTACAGCCACCCTGCCCCAAGGCAAAGCAGCTCCCTTCCATCTGCCCAAACAGTAGAGCATGACCCCCAAGTTGCTGTTCTCTTTTTCTTTGCCTTCTGTTATGATAAAAAAAAGAAAAGGAGAGAAACAGACACACATAAACACGCACACGCATACACATACACAGAGACACAGAGAGAGAGAGACAGAGAGACACAGAGAGAGAGAGACACAGAGAGAGAGAGACAGAGACAGAGAGAGACAGAGACAGAGACAGAGGTGGGACACATACACACAGCACAGGAGAATCCTTACACCCCACTACACACACACAAATACTCAATGAATTAATATGTGGGCAGGGACAGAAGAATTCTTTGGCTTTTGAACAGTGGATATATAAAATCTAATCTCTATCTGTTGACCTTCCCTGCACAGCCATGTAAATCTAACTAGGGGTTGCATGAATACACACACACACACACACACACACACACACACACACACACACACACACACACACACGAGCACACACATGCCCAAGCCTGCATGGAGACGTGTGCACACACTTTCACTGTGCCAAGGAACTGCTGCAAGGCAAATTCTCACCCACACTAATGGCTTCTGACTGCTCCTTGGCAACCCCAGCTTTTTCACCTGGGTGGATATGCTCTCCAAAATACAGACACTGGAGCGATCTCATCAGCTGCTCATGTGACACAGATGGAGAGTGGCTATTAGGAGCCAGGCAGTGGGCCTTGGGGATCTGAGGTGCTGTTCTGTAGCCTGAGGCAAATTTGAAAAGCAGTACCCAGAGATGAGGGGGAGAAAAATTCACATTGCAAGTCCAAGTTTGAAGTCAGTCAGTCTGTCTGTCTCCACACTGTGGATAGAGATATCTTTGTCTCTGAGTTTGGAGTCTCTGTGGCTCTCTGAAAGCACGTTTCCGATTATGTATGGAATAACTCTTCCGTCACTGTCTTCCAAATAGAAAAACACACTCTGTAAACAATGCCTGTGTGTATATATTTCTTCCTAAGCACATATGGTTTCTGTGTATATGTTTAAGCTGAAATTGTCAGGATTTTGTTAAAATCTCATTTAGCTTTCTTTGATAGATTTTTGAATACACTTATTGCAAAAGGTTAATGGCTTAATTGAAGGAAGTTCAACGAAGAAAGGCATTTGCCTTTTGAACCCAATCAATGACCTTAAAAAAAAAAGAGAGGCAGTGGCTCCATGGGGCATTTTCTCTTGTTTAAAAGGAAAGGGGGCCGATAACACCCTCAGACTATATGGTTCACTATGTCTAGTTCCAGGAAAAAAAATGTTGCTAGCATGAGCATGCTTTGATGACTGACTTAAATTGGAGGAGGAGAAGCATTACATGAATTTTAATAGAAAGCAGTCCATTTCATAAAAATGTTATGAAATACTTGAATTTAGATCGGTGTCATAAATAATTATAAACAAAAACACGTCTGGTTTTATATTAATAACTAGATACTCAATAGGATACTTTTTAAAATTAAGTTTGACCATTTCATACATGTACACGTATAAAAGACTATTAATGCTAGTGTTTACATCTCTACAAAAGGAGGAATTTTTCTTTCCTGAATACAACAATAAATACCATCATTTTCTCCCCTGTGGACTATGAACCGAGTCAAGTACCAAGAGCTAAGAGCAACGTAAAGAAAACATGTGAAAGGCAACTGTGTGCTCTAAAGCTAAACTAACTGTGTGCAGGCCTCGGTGGGAGCTAAGCCCCTGCTAACACTGGATATTGCTATCTTGTTCCAAGGCTGTGCATTCATCTAGTTAATGTGTTGAAGAGGTGTCTACACCAGCACAATGGGTTTGCTAGAGGAGGTGGGAGCACAGATAGCGCAGACATCGACCCCTGAAGTTTCCATTCAATGCCTTAGAAGCCTCCAGAAAAAGAATTGTCTCCTCCTTATTTATGTCCCACCTGGGTGCATAACCTCAACAACAGGACCATTGTCCGCAGGGTAAATGACTGAAGGACTTACCCAAAGCTTTGTCCTCTCTCTGACAAGGGTCGCATGGAGGAACTGGCCCCACAGAGTACCTAAGGGCTACTCTTGGTAGCTGGTAAATTGCTTGCATGCACACATTTACTTCTAAACATTCTGAATGGCACTTTGACAAGAAGACCTTAGTACTCCCAGGGCCTATATGGGTGACTATAGCTACCAAATACTCATCTCTGATGATGAAGAAAAATAAATTTTAACACACTGTTTATTTCCATTTGAGAGTTACTAACCCTTTGACCATGGTGAAGATCTACGTTTCGGGCAAGACATTCAGATCAGGTATATATTAGTAAGACATAATATGAATAAACATGAGAAAGAATACACAAGGCTGGTGAGTACATAGACTTTGAGTATACTAGACCATGAGGGAGACTGCTGAGGGTGTAGATCCCAAGGTTTCATTCCAAACCCATTAAATCAAAATATCCTGGGCCCAAGACAATACATTTTAAACAAGTTTGGGGGGATTTGCTTATGCCCAAAGATTGGCACTGATTCTTTGCATGCATGTGTTGTGGTGTGCATGTAGGAGTCAGAGGACCACTTATAAGGGTCAGCTCTCTTTTCTACCACATGGTCTCCAGGTATCAAACTTGGGTTGTTGCACTGTATGGCAAGGTCCTTTACCCACCTGGTCACCTTAAAGTTAATTTAATTCTATTCGAGAGTGTGTATGTGTGTGTTCATGTATGCTTGTGCCTGTGTCTGCATGGGGCGAGGCAGAAGTATGAGTATGTGCATGTGTAGTAGGAGTGTACACATACATAATAAGGGTATCTGTAGGCCAGAGAAGGACTTCGGGGGTCCTACTCTACTATTCTCTGACTCCCACAGAACCTGGAGCTGGTCTGGTGGCGAGCAAGCCCCAGTAACCCTTCTGTCCTTGGCCTCCACAGTGCACTGGTGACAGGCACCCACAGCCATGCCTAGCTTTGTGTACGGCTACTGAGGATCATAACTCAGGTCTACATGTTTGCCCAGCAATTCTCTCATTCACTGAGCCATCTTACCAGACCTCGACCATACATACTCAAGATAGGGTCATTGACTACATCTGGAATCTGGAGCTCATTGATTTGGTAACTAGACTGTCAACAAGCCACAGGGACATCCCGCCTCTGCCTTCTGCCTCCTCATCATTGAGATTCAGATGTGTGTCCCACTTTTTATGTGGGTACTAGAAACACAAGCTTGGGCCTTCGTGCTTGTTCAGCAAGCCCTTTTCTGCTGAGCAACCTTCTCAAATCAGTGGCACAGGACCTTTCTTTGTATAACCTGACTTGAAATTAAATGTACCCCAGGAAGAGTGCCTATTATGCCAGATTTAGGGGGAGTGGCCATGATAGTGACTATGATTATATGTGGGCCTTCTGCAGAGATTAGAGGATGCCTTCATTCTGCTCTGGGATCCTGGCTGTTCCTATGATCATCTCATGTCCTTCTTAAACAGAACTGGAATATTGGCTCTTCAAATGAAGTTCATCAGCATAGGTGTCAGCTAAGAAACAGGCAGATTCTCAGATCTACCCAAGACAAAGTGACTAGGAAGGGTTAAGTGTGGAACCCATCAATCTGAGCGGGTGGTCGTTGACCACTTCAGCTGCACAGCTCTGAGAATATCCCCTTAGACTGTTATCCATGTTGTTGTCTGGAGGCCTGCTCTAATTTCTGCATCCTTCTGCTGTTTTCAGACTCTGAACTATTATGAGAACATCTCTGGCTAGATTTACATTCATATTCTAAAGGAAATCCCACATTCTTGCCTGGGCTGAGCTAAGTATTCTCAGAGCACAGGCCTTGCTCTGACTGGTAAATACAGAGACACCTGACTAGGTGAGCAAATGTAGGCAACTGAGTTGCAGGATGCTGAATCCCAAGGAATGCTGAACATTCCAGAAAAGCTATAGTCCATATCCACAGATAGGTATTCAGTGAGTGAAGCCAAACATGGATACTCCATGACAGGACCATTAAATAACTCTATATCAGAAAATGCCATCCCTAGAACTCTTGGTCATAAAAACCACTCAAGCAATCGACACCCTTCCATTCATTTGTATATTACAGTTTCCTCTAGCTTAAAGTCCATTTCTACCAAGACATCCATTGAAAAGTTTTGAGGAAAGACATAATAAGCACAGCAATGCTGTGTTAGAATGTATCTAACACCGCAGGAATGGAGATCTCTCGTGGTCTCCTTTCCCTATGCCTTAAAACACAAATTTATTTCCAGAGGACACTGATGTTGATGAGATTGATGCCTTGCCCAAGATTCCAAAGCTCAAGGTCAAGGATAAATCTTATTCTAGGCCTAACTTCTCCAAGTTCACTCTGTTACCACAGGCTTTCTCATAATCCCATGAACTTGCTTTTACTTCTCTAAATGTTATTTTGTCTGAGCCCTCTTATCAACCACACCTCAAAGAAGGCCCAAGGTTACAAGAAAAGGCCTAAATTCTGGAGAAGGATTAATTTAGGGCAGAACAGCTAAAACTGTGTGAGTGTTGGTCCAGTTTGACCAAAACTGAAAATGGGCATATTTTTCTTTGCAAGCCAACCAAGACCTGAGAGGGCTTCACATGCAATCAATGTAGAGTCAGAATTTTGGTTACAGTTGTTTGTTATTTGTTTTCTGAAATGCCGTTTCTCTGTATAGCTCTGGCTGTTCTGGAACTCACTATGTAGACTAGACTAACCTTGAACTCAGAGATCCACTTGTTGCTGCCTCCCAGCAAAAAAACCTTGTGGTGTTTTTCCAGGACACCACCTGGCTAGAGTTGGAATTTTGTGATTAGGTTTTCGGGGCTTGCTGCAGACCCTGGCAAGGTAATGACAGATGATCTGGTAGGCAGAGATGCTATCTACTAATAGATGGTTGTTAAATAACATAGACAAAAAACCAGAGAAATAGAAATCAATGACTTCCAACCATCTCATTTCTAGCATTTACACGAGTTCATAAACGGATGCTAGTGTAGAATATACGTGACTATACATGGGTACATAGGTGTGCATGTGTGTTTTTGTCTTTATAAAATACTTATAAAGTGGTGCGATTCCTATCAAAGTGTTTGTAGATGAACTGTTTTTGATGGTAGAAACAGACCGTAGAATATGCATTTCTTTCAACAGAAGTTTTCAGTGCTGGTATTCTTTTGACAAACAATGCCCCATCCCCCACTCACCAACGCTTCTTACCCCCATTATCTTCACCCCCACACATTTGTGTTTACTTGCACTCACAATGTTGTCAACACAGTTAATCCTCACCAAGAAAGAAAGAAAGAAAGAAAGAAAGAAAGAAAGAAAGAAAGAAAGGAAGGAAGGAAGGAAAGAAAGAAAGGAGAGAGAGAATGGAAATATTACTTTTACTATTCCATTTTACAGAAAGAAAAACTAAAACTCAAAGAAATGAAGTCATTTGTCAGAAATCACAGAAAGTGACTGACACAAGCACTTGGCCTTCAAAGCCCATGGTCCATCCTCCACCCCTGCCCTTATGCAGGGCTGGAATGACAAGAAGACAGGATGGTGAAGCTAGAGTCTGGATTATCCTTCAGCCCTGAAGAATTCAATGCCAGGACAGGGGCCCAGGATACTCATTTGTCTTTATGCCACAGATAGAGATTGGGTGGCAGTGCATTTAGACACAAACTGGAGAGCTGGCAAGATGGCCCATTAGGAACAGACACCTGGCACTAAGTCTGACAACCAATGTTTGATCCACAAAACTCACAACAAAAGGAGAGAAGTGATTCCCAGTCTGACCTCTACAAGAACCTGAGGGCATGGCCGTGTATCTCTCTCAACATAACAAATACATGCAATTCTTTAATAAAGGAAAAAGAGAAAAAACCATGAGTCAAGAAATAATTAGGTGCATATCTTTACAAAAACAAGAGTCTATACCATCTATATCTTTCCAAAAAACAAGAGTATCTATGGTCTGTATCTTTAAAAAAAATAAGAGTATCTACTATCTATAAGGTCATCCTATCCTCATAGATCTAAAGCTTCATTAACTGTTTTTTTTTTTGAAACAAGAATATCAGCTACATTTTCAAAAGCGAGTCAAGAAGCCATCGAAGATGCCAAACCTTTACTCCTCCCTGTTGGCCTGGTGTGCTCCTTCTCTTCATTTTTATTCCCATTCCGACTTTCTACTCTTTGCTAGCAAATTCCTATTCAGCCTCCAGGTCCTAGTGAGAGAGGGGTCTCTTTTTAGAGGTGCTCCGAGGCCCTGACCTAGAATTGGGGTTCTGTGTTCTTGACTTACTCAGCAGTTTCTTCCTACTTGTGTTTTCAATTCTGTTCTCACAAAAACACATGTATCTGAGAGAAGGGGAGCTTGTTGTACTCTTTTCCTACCCGAAGCATAAGGAAAACCACCAAATAATAGGCCGAACACACTGGTAGCAAACCGATCAGATGTGAGAAGACTGCACCCTGTTTTAAAGACTAATGTTGGTGTTTACTCCCTCCACGCCCCCTGCCCTGGTGGGGTGCTAGACCATACTAGGCTCTGTTCCGTGCGGTGTGCAACTATGTTTGGTCCTTCCTAGAGAGTGTGCACTCTAGTGTGCACACCAGGGCACAGGACATGGATTGTCTGTCTGTACAGAACATGGTAGCCCCACCTCACACCTGCTCTCTTTCCAGTGAAAAGAGGGGTGCTGGCAGCAAGGAAAGCACATGGCTTTGGGTTCGTAGAAGCGGTGTGGTTAAAAACTGAGTACCCCATAAGCCATGTGAATGCCACATAGTATTTTGTAGACTAATGTTCTTTCCTTTCTTGATTCCTTTTCCTTCTCAATATAGTACTTAGAAAACAGGATTAAAATGCACTAACAGTCAAAAGATATTTTCTTGCCGGTTGTCAGGGGGGGTCTTTCCAGGAGTTTAATTTAGGGCCTCCCACTGAGAAAACTGTACCAAGATTTCAAATAAGAAGGACGAAGAGGAGGGGAAGCTTCCGTCTGGTGCTGTCTCAGAATATATAGCCTTGCAAGAGCTGCTCTCCAAGAACCATCAGCAAAGTCAACGTTTTTCCACAAGCAATTTATTATTTTTTTTTTCATGTCAGGACAGTTGGGGGTTGTGAGTACACCCAGAAATTCAGGGAAAGCCAGGGCAGCAGAGAGACTGAACACCGATCTCTCTTACTCTCCTGCTGGGCTTAACCGGCTGGACATGTTCAAGTGAAATTTTTCTGTGATTTTTTTTCAAGGGACTAGTTCACAGCCCACAAGCCAGGAGGAGGCAGAAGGGAGGAGCGCTTTCGTTTACATGCAACATTTACTAACTGTGTGGGTTTTCCGACATTAAAGAGGGGACAGTGACCCAGGCCACCTTTTTCACACTCAAAAGAGCACTGAAAAAACAAGTCTTCATAGGCTTACCTCGGCTTCCCTGGTCCTGAACACCCTCCCCTCCTGCTCCCCCCTTGGGGGGGACAAACAGAAAGGGAAAGAAAGAGGGGATTTTATGGTCCTTTCTCTTCAACTTCTCAGGCGGTATAAGCAGCATTTAGCAAATTCAGCCCCAAATGGCTCCAGAAGCTCGGAGCCGCGGGGGCGCGGGCTTTGTTGTCCTCTCTCTATTTACACAGGATTTACGCAGGCTCTCCACTGTAGAGAGCCAAAGCACTTCCATTCACCCCGCTGGCTCGCTCCGGATTGTGACTGTGGCAGCATGGCCCAGGCCAGACATGGGGGCACATGATGAGACCCCCGGGTCTACGGACTGCTCAGGAGACATCCTGAGCTACTCTAGCCGGTGAGGGCAGCTGCAGAGTGGACAGATCTACGGAGATGGCTCAACCTCCCAGAGGAAAGGGCAGGTCCCTGCAAGGACTGTGCAAATGCTCGTCCAGGGACAAATAGCACATACTTTAAAATATGCATCTATAGGATAGAATGAGAAATGGTGGGTGAGGGAGAAAAAAAAATCAGACTGCCGCTTGGATGAAAACCACTTCACCCACTGGTTGGAAAAATAAAGTGTAAAAACAGACAGATGGACACATATGTAAATGTGGCTGTGTTTTAGGCTTAAGCTGGCAACGTGAGTGTCGGAGTATAGTTTTGCATGCCTGTATTTTCCATAGCATGTTGAATCCTGTTAGCTGTTGAACAGAAACATCCTCATACTGGTCCTTGACCAAATCAGTCCCCTCAATTTACCCGCTAGGAGCCATAAAAGGGCTTTGTTTATTGACTGGAACTCCCTAATCCTTTATAGCAGAAGAGAAGGGAAGCTGGCAAGAAGTTTGGTCTATTCTCCACTTCATTTGGTTATTCTCATTTGAAGTATGTATATTTCATTCATTCTTCTCTGAAATATATAGATGTGGGGTGCATGAGTGCGTGTGTGCGTGTGCGTGTGCGTGTGCGTGTGTGTGTGTGTGTATGTGTGTGTGTGTGTGCATGAGCGTGCTCCTATACACAGTTCAGTTACAAATTTTAGAATATCTTAAGAAAGAATATTTATTCTCCCAAGTCTCCCACAGAATGCTCTAGAGAGTACTGGCTGAATCCAGTGGGATGCATGCTCCTCTGCCATTACAGCTCAGCAGAATCTCTGTACTGTAGGATAAAAGCTCCTACTTGTTCTTCTGTTACCTGATCAGTACATAGGAATGTACCAAGTACCTTCTGGACTTACAGTACATCATAATAAAGCCCTTCTGGGCACTCTAATGATTCATTTTTAGTGACCTCTCAAATGCCCTTTTCCACAGTTAACACTCAGCTTTTATTAAGGTAGGAAGCAGGGACAAATGTCCACTCGGGTCCCAGCTCTCAAATTTGACTCTACTTGTACTGCCCTACCTCCAGCTGAAGCTGTTTTAATGTCCCCCTGGCTTCCCCAGCGTGGCATTTCAGCTAACAGAGTTCACAATCTTTCAGCCCTAAATGCAGAGGCTGCTATCTTCCTGTCATCCTAGGAATGTGCTAGATACCATCTCCCTCCTGTGATACAAAGAACCAGGGCAAGGGACCCACAGAGGACCAAGCCGATCAAGTTACCAACAGCCCCAGAATGCCGCTCTCCGAGGTTAATCTTTGAACTGGTAAATGTTATAATTAGGAGCCTTGAAGTTGAGCTGGGACCGACCATGGAAATAAAGACCCCAAAAGGGAAAGTATGAATGGATCTTGTCTCCTTCACCTGAGGCTTTGACGTGAGGGTTTTTGGTGTTTATGAAAAACTGTACAAAAATAAGATGCTATGATCTATGAATCTCCTTCCCTCATTTCCCAAAGAAGAAGAAAAGGTGGCTGGGGAGGCATGGCTTCCCAGTTTCCCTTAGCTGTTTCGTACAAATTGTGAAAATTATGCAAATAACAATTTTGGCACCTTTGCTAGAGGAAAACATTATTAAATTATGCTCTAAGTATTTTGTCTGCTTTAGTAATTACTCACATGTAACTGTAAATAAAAATAGCTGTTATTCTGTTTAAATTTTTAATCATGCAAAATATTGTCACACAAAATGTCCTTCTGTTGCAGACTAACTGGGATTTTCTTTTTTAAAACATCCATATTTAACTGAAGTGGACTATATTTAGCATTCTAAAGTGTTTCAGTAAAGATAGCTGGCTAACATCTTGGAATCAACAGGTCTTTCATGAAAAGATACGGCCTTTATATTTACAGAAAAGCATTCCATACCGAAGAAAACCCACTGATATCCAGTAAACGGTAAACAGTTTCTTTCTGACAGGAGACCACAATTATTCTGCTCCCAGTTCTTATTGACTGCACCGAAAGTGCGTGTCACAACATAACCACAGAATTTTGGATCGTACTGTCAGTTTTAGCATATTATGAAATTCAATTAAACAATATCCACTGATAATAAAATTTGTTCGAATAATTTATGAGCAAATTTAATCGGAGCTGAAGTTATTACACTTCCTTTTTAGAGTTCTCTGCCTCATTGTTGTATTTGCTACAGGAAAAAAGAAAGGGGGACAATTTTTTATAAAACAGCCGATGAATTTGGATTCTTCAGCTTCTGTTTCTCTCTGAATGTATAACAGCAGATATCAGTTCAAGAAGACCTACCAAAGACTTAAAAATTCTATCTACCTTAGACCTGTTACTATAAAGCAAGAATAATTAGTATTGTTAAATAATGCCCCCGAACTTCTACAACAAGCCTTTGTGTCGAGAGCAAAGCCAGCCATCTCTTCAAAACTATTCCCTAAGACAACTTCATTGAGATTTCAATCAACGGCTCCTGTAGGAGACCCAAACGAGGCAATCGTGGCTGGATGTAGGAGAAAACTGGCATTATGAAGATGGTAACTAGTTTAGGTATTTTTGTTCATTTGTTTGTTTTTAATTTTATTTATGTGTCTGTGTGCATGTGTATGTGAGGTTGGGTGCCTACAGAAGACAGAAAGAGGCTGTCAGAGCCCCTAACTGTGAGCTGTCAACATGGGTGCTGGGAATCACACCTGGGTCCTGTGAACCAGCCACGTACCCTTAACCACTGAAACATTTCTCCACCCACATTTATTTATTTATTTATTTATTTATTTATTTATTTATTTATTTAGTTAGTTAGTTAGTTACTTATTTAGCTAGTAGGTAGCTCCCAGTCTATCCTGAGGCAGCCTCAAATTTGTAATCTTCCCGCCTCAGTCTGCTAAGTGCTTGGAGTAAGGCTTTCCATTCCACACTTGATAACTGATTACTTTTTTAAAAATAATGCCAAGCTTTAAGCCTATTAATTCTTAGAAGACTATAGCTTATTTTTTGAAGAACATTAGCACATCACGGTTTCCCAGTAGAACTCTTAACTTTCTGTTTAAGAAGTGTCTAAGTTGAATCATTAACATTTTAAAGGGAAGTGATTATGCATTTAGACACCCCATTTCAGCTTGGTGTTTTAAAGAAGTCCAGTGTTATGATTTGAGAACAAGCAGATATGATTTATAATGTCATGCAAATGAATATACATGGTATTTATGTACTAACTCTGGGGAAATAAATAATTAATCTGCTTAATAAGAATAATCTGAAATTTCACAAGTTGATTAATCTGCACACAGTCTGTGTACTAAAGAAACACAAACACGGGGCCTCTTAAAAGTACTTTAAATGGAAAATCACTGCTAATTGGTGTGGAATTCATTTTGGAGTGGTAAAATATTCTAAAATTAACCATGTAGGTTGCATAATCCTAGGAATAGACTAAGCAATGATTGGCTGTATCCTTACCATGGGTAATTTGTTACTATGTGAAGTACATCTTATGTGAAGTACCTAGTTCATTTGTTACTATGTGAAGCTAGCGAGTGATGAAAAGAGTGGTCCATCCCTCCCAAAAGCATGAAGCAAACTGAAAGATGTGTGCTAGCCTATTTAGGACTTGAATTAGAAGGTATCTGTAATTTTCCCCAAATTGATTCACAAAATTGTGATTTTAATGCCCCTTACTAATGACATCATAGCACCTTACATATGGATAAACATATGTACTTGAAGCACTTGGGATAGGGTTTATATTGTTTACAATATAAAGATATGCATTGCTAAAAATAGATGAAGTTTATTGCTAAAATTAATCCTTCTTATGCTCAATTGTATCACATCATAGCATAATTCTAGGCTAAGCTATCTCCTTTTCCAAAACTTGAACCAAAAACAATCCCAGAAGAAGAGTTACACACAAAGATACAAGATGGGCAGGCACACACACACACACACACACACACACACACACACACACACACACCACTCCTATTACCTAGATTCTGAATTTACTAATCAAATGAGTGAATCTTTGGAATATGGATATGAACTCTCTAGGTTTATATATTTAAAGTTTGGTAACAGATGTTATCTACAATATTGGTCTCTCAAATTCCAAGATTGTTCATAAGGTTATGTCATAAGTTTCAAAGGCATTACCTTATAGGACACATTGGGAGAGGAAAGTGACATTATTGAAATAATGGGACACAGGGGAGACTGGAGTGATGGATGTCATAGCAGTTGAAAGTAGGTGCTGCTTTTACAAAGGACCCAAGTTGAGGTCCTGGCGCCATGTCAGGCAGCTCACAATAGCCTCTAACTCCAGTTCTGAGATACCTGACTTCCTCTTCTGGCCTTCATGGACACCTTCACTCATGCACATCCATGCCCCCCACACATGCACACTCACATAACTAAAAATAAAATCTTAAAATGTAAAGTGATGAAGAGTGGAGGAGTCCAGCATTTGAAACAATGGCCTGCATACCTGACTAAGGAAATAGTATGTGCTGTCTCTATACTCTGAGATACACAGGATATGCCACTGAGCCCTGCTGGGTGTTACATCTCAAGGCCATTATGTTATTTTGCCAAATGGAAGAAGCCACACACAAAGGAACATGAGACCCTTGTATAATTTCAAATATATTAAATTCTAGAAAATGCTAACAAATACTTATGACCAAAATCAGATTAGTAGCAGCCCAAGGATGCATACAAAGGGAAGGACAGACTGGAAAGGGACACAAGGAAACTTTTGGGGAGTGACAGGATTAGTTCATCAAATTATTCTGGGTTCAAACTCATCATCTGGCCATTTCAAGTCAAAGAAACCTTGGCTTGAGAAGAAACCAGTAAAGTTGAGTTAAAAAAAAAAAAAACTTAAGCAAATAACAGTCAAAGTACCAAAAACCTGATGTTTGGCACAGTACAGACTTGAGTGGGATGTGAAGGGGTGGGAACAGGGATCTCTGCAGTTATTGAAGCAATGTTCTGAAAGTTTAAAATGGCTGGGTGCAGCATTTGAAAGAAGATACAGAGAGACCCAGTATGATACCCGTGAACCTAACGGTTCATATACAAGTTGCTTTAACTCATGAACATATAAAATGGTCCGAAAGCACTTGGCAGATTTTGATAAAAACTACTTTTCTCTACTAGACATATTACCTAAAACCAACTATTTGTGTTAAAATATATCAGTGATAGTTTCCAAGGTAACAAAAATGATGCTTCGTTGAATATTTTCTTTGAAATCCTTTGGGAAAATTCAGCCTTAGCTCAGTCTTCCCAAGCATACAAAGACCTACACCATGTCTTCAGGTAACCCCTAAGGCTGAAAAATAAAGGAAGGCGTTAGCCTAGCCTGGACCTGGTGTACAATGCCCCAGTCCATCCTCGGATAGCCAGTTTGATATTGCATTCCCAACAAGACGTCTTCACATAGACACACGAGGCACAGGTAGCACAGTTAGGTCTCCAGCTGGAGTGTCATGTGCCACGTGGCCTCTCCGCCCGTGCAAAAATAGAATTAATAACTTGAAAAAGTAACGTGTAGAGAGAAAAGTGCCTTATGGCTTTAGCCTGGGCAGTGCAGGGGTATTCTGATGCCTGATGATGCCCAAATGCCTCACTTCGACTTTTGAGTTGTATAATATTTACCTACTGTCATCAAAAGTTAGATCGGCTCTCTCTTGTTTTGCTTTAAAGTCCCATTTATGTGAAACAAATTTAGTACAATTGGGAGAACAATGCCTTTACTTAAGAAGAAACAAACAAACCAAAACCTTACCCCATTCTTAGATCAGAGGGCAGAAAGGCCAGAGTTGAGTTTCTTTGACTATATGCCCATACTGAGCCTAAAGAAAGACAGCACTGGTCATCAGTAATGCATGAGAGGAAAGGTTGTACAACCACTGCCCAGGAAGGAAAGACAGCCTTTGTTCTCTCAGTAGGTCTACTCACACACCTGTGGGAACCAGCCTATGAGAAGTCAGACACCTCTGCAGCGAGATCAGACCGATCCAAGGGCCACCAATCAAGTGGCGGTCCAGCCTTCCTGTGCTGAGCCAGCACATTTCCGGATCTTGATCACACAGGCTAGGGAGTCATTCTTCTCAGTGATAAAGTCAGTGAATGTATTCTTGAGAAGATAACAAATTAAAAACCAGCTGACTCGACACCATTTGAGTGAGGAATTCACTGCTGACCCAGTACAACACAATTCCTGCCACCAGTCAGTAACCACTGAAGAGCGACCGGCTTCACTCCACACCACAAAACTTCCTTGCAGAAGGTCTTCCCTTGGCTAAGTGACAACTGTCCAGTTCATGTCCCACAATTCCACTTACACTGGTAATGACTTCCTCACTTATTTATTTCCAAGTCTTACTATGTGTGATCGTTCAAAGATTTTTTTTAAAGCAAATTTGAAATTCTCAAAAGTGCTGTATTATTGAAAGGGCCAGAACTATGAAAAGAGCTATAAAACCTAGAGGATTATTTCCCTTGGGAAAATATTTTACATCTATGAAATCTTCACACAAAAATATCCACTTTTCATAATAGTTTGATGTGCCACTCCAGAAGAAAGTGGAGTTGACATTTGCTATGGATCCTTGTCCAATAACAGGAAAATAATTATTATTGTCTGCTGTGAGGCTCACAGTGCAACTTTAAAACATGAATTAGTGGATAAAAGCTCTCTCTCTCTCTCTCTCTCTCTCTCTCTCTCTCTCTCTCTCTCTCTCTCCTCCTCTCCTTCCTTCTCTCTCCACATATATACCTGGTTCTTTTTGAATGACTGATTACCATTATAGAGGGTAAGGACCTTGGATCATGACACCCATTTTGACAGATATGGGCAGTAAGGTGAATGATGTTTTGATGTCTTGTCCCACATGAAGCACTTTTGTAATTTATGATTTATGGTCTATGAATATTATTGGGTTAAATTACCTGAAATGGATGGTCATACGATGATTTTTGATCTACTCAAATGGTGATTTTTGCAAAGCAGTGGTTTTAGCTTCATTATCAATTATAATGTGGTTCCTTTATTTTTGAGACCTTGTCACTCAGCTGTCGAGGCTGGCCTCGAACTCCTGGCAACTCTTTCACATCAGCTTCCCAAAGATGACAGGCCTGGGCCACTAAATCTGGACGCTTTGTCTAATTTTTAGCTTCCTTCTTTATACTACCATGCCTAACCTTGCTGATATAATTTAAGCTATTTTTTTCCATATCAAATAAATAAAAGGTGGAACTAAACTCCAATCATGGACGCCCTCACCTAGGAGGAAGCGACAGAAGAAAGTCACCAGTGAGTAGTCAGGAAGTGGGAGACTTTGCATGTTTTTAGACAGGAATGTGAAAAGGAACCTGCTTAGAACATTCAGTAAAAAATAGAAAGTCTCCTTGTGGATTCACAGTGCAGACTTTAACAGTAGTAATTCGTACTAGGAAGAGATAAGCAAAGATTATGTTATGTATCTCTAGAGATATTTCTGCTTTAAATATTGTCTGCCATAAAGCAGTATTAATTCAAAATAATATTTATTGAGCATTCACCCTCTTCCAGACTGTCTGCTAGCACATTACAGCAATGACTACCCTTCATTCAAACCATTCTTGCAGGGTTGACTTTTGCTATCCCCAGGAAGGACCCGAGGCTTAAGGAGGTTAAGCGACTTGCTTGAGTAACAAGTGGCTGAGGTAGGGATCACAAACCCACCTGTAAAATGTTCCATCAGGGCAGGGGATACGGCTCAGTCAGGTTAGAGCCTGGCATGCAAACATACTGTGATTTCAGATCCTCAAGCAATGGCATAAATCACATCTGAAACCCTAGTATTGGGTCAGAATGATTCTTAAAGCTTAACTGGCCAGCCAGTCAGCCAATCAGTGAGCTCTGGTCTGGGTTCAGTAAGAGAACCTGTCTCAGAAAATAAGGTGGGGGACAATAAAGTAAGACACCCCATGTCTACTTCTGACATCCACCCCAGCAAGCACACTACAGTATACTATGTCTTACAGTGGCCACCCCTGAGATGCTAGGTTCCGCCTAGAATTTTCCATCCTCCTAAAAAACCCTTTGTAACATTTCTCTGCCATATTCAATCATTCAGTCGAAAATGCCTGTGGTTAATCAATGGAAGACAACTGGAGGCTGGTACTTTGCGAACATACATATATGGGTATGAGAAAGTCAGGCTCCCGGCCTTTGTATTCTTTCCCTTCCTATTCCCAACACACACAACAGTGCCTGGTACATTGTTGACATTGAAAAGGTGTGTGTGTGTGTGTGTGTGTGTGTGTGTGCCTGTGCATGTGTGTGTAAACTAGTACATGCTCGACCACTCACTGCTGAATATTACATCCAGAGGGTATACTGGGCACATACACTCTGAGCCATACCTCCACTTTGATATAATTCATTCCTCTGAGTGTGTGTGTGTGTGTGTGTGTGTGTGTGTGTGTGTGTGTGTGTGTGTGTGTGTGTGTGTGTGTGTGTGTGTTACTGCCTAGGAGTAAGTAGAAGAGACCTCAATCACTCACATGTTAAGCCACATTACTTAACTTTAGAAACCTTCTACCTCTGCTACAGCACTGCCACTCCAGCCTTGTTGCCGTACAATTGATTCATCTCACTGACAAAAATGTGATAAAAGAAGGAAGGCCAAGCACAGAGGTGGAGAAACCACTCCTTCCTCTCCGACCACTGCGGCTCTCAGGCAGCCTGATAGCCTTTCTTCTCTCTCCAAGGTTCAGTAAGTCCCGAAAGCTTGGCCTAGTGAATATGGGTCAGGTTTGCAACTCCACCCCTCCAGTTATCATGGAGTCACTTAACAGCTCTGCCTGTTCTATCAAAAATTAAGCTAATAAATAAATAAGGTAATTAGTTCCAGGGTCTTACTCAGGTGCTGCAGAAATCTTCAAAACAATATTATCTCCCATCATGACTTGCTAGCTTTTCTATACCCCAACCAGCACATTGGGACTTCCAAATCACATACCGTAATTGCCATAAAATATCTGCCCCATCAGTGGATATCTTTATTAGCATCAAAATCACTCACAACTAGTGCTCCTCAATGTTATTAAACATAACTTGTTCTAGGTGTTGCTTTACTAATTAGTCAGGATGAGCCCGAGGAAGAAAATCTGGGTCATGTTAAATTAATTGGAATGAGCATGAAAATTAGCAGAGCAAATGCATCAATTTTCTATACAGAGTCTTTCTTCATGTTGAGAATAAAAATGGATATTACGAGGCATTAACCAAACTGCCTTCTGTGGCTGCCAAGAGGTGTGTTACAGTAGCCCAAAATATCATGCTCGCAGATTTTCAGAAGTTAATGAGACATTTCCAGGAATGGCAAATACATGGTGTTAAAATGGGTGTGCCTCGGATGGGAAACCGCCAAGCCATTTCATGTTTACTCAGGCATAACAAGCTCTTCAAAATGAGCATAATTTAAGAGGTGAATAGTGCAGAGAGGGCTAACATTCAACTAATTTTCCTTCAGAAAGAAAAGATTAAATTGGACAAAAAAAAATGAATTAAGAGGTTTAGAAATCAACAAGTCAGCCACCAGAATGGCAGCCTGGGCTCAGGCAGACTAGGCAGCCCCTGCAAGGAAGAAGTTTTTCCAAACATGTCCCCCAAGGCAGGGAACAAAGAGAGCAGAACTGATTACAGGCCCTCTCCCCGCCTTGCTGTCTCAACTCTGTTTGCCTCCCTAATGAGCTCACTAAAAACCTAATTCATCTCCCATAACCCTCCTCAGCCCTCCTTGCAATCCACCATTATGGAAATCATAGATGAAACATTTCCAGGCTGGGGTGCAGCCTGTGTGTCCCGACCCCAGTGCACAATGGAGGTGGAGGTCCAGTCTCGACCCGCTAGCTACCACGGGCAGCTTCCAGAATAAAGAGGCCCAGCTAGGTTAAGACTCTTTCTCAGGGTGACAATGATTTCCACCTTCACACCCTCCCGCCCCTGAATGTGGGAACTTCCTGGGTTCCACAGTACATAAAATACGAGCTGGAGTGCGGGCGAGGAGAAATGAGTTGTACTAATGACAAATCTCTGCAACAGGATAATGTGAATTCCCAGCCTGTTCAGGAGCAAAGTCCCCGGGTTCCTCATTACATAGACTCAAATCCTCGCGGCACCTAGCCTGTAACTGGAAGATTACCGAATTGATGGATCCTTAGTTTAAAATGCAGCTGTTTTATTCTGCTTTAGTAATTAATTCTTTTTCCAATACCCTATTGATTAAGCGTAGACCCTGATAAAGTTCAAACTGAGAAGGATCTCTCGTGGCGTCCTTACTTGCTCAGGAGAGTCAATGAAAACTTCCTACCATCCCACCTGCCTCCTCAGAGTGCTGATCCAATGAACAGAACAGTTTTTTTCTCATAAATTAGTCAGGCCATGTGGAGCTGTATTAGCTGATGGTTGCTTTTGTCTCTCCAGTTGCTGACTTGCTTTTCAGCTCTGCCGGTCTTTGTGCTGTCACACACAAAGTCGGAGTGCAGCTGCCATTCTGAACCCAAACCGAGGTAAAGAACAATCTCTACAAACTACATCCCCCCCCATTTTATACAGATGCAATTCCCTGAGCTGCACGGGGCTCCATGGGGCCTCCTGGGACCCAACTAGCTGAGAAATGAGTACTAAAGCATGCAGACACATGGTGGAACTGGAAAAAAAAATAATAAAGTAACCTATTTTCTTCAAGGCTTTGCCGGTCTGTTTTGCTTTTTTTTTTTTTTTTTTCCTTTTCCCTACCTCCCCTCTACCCCTCACAAAAATCCAGACTGTCCTTTGCACAGTGATGATAAGCATCCTACTTGGTTTTCACAGAGGGTATCAAGCAATGACACGAGACAGGGTAGGGTAAAAGAGTGACCAAGGGGCCAAGCAAAGCATGTGTCCTGTGCTGGTGAGGTGGCACCAGAGTTCCAGAACGCTTATTAAGCACACAGGCGTGGAGTGTAACCATATATAAATGGCCATTATAAACACAATGGTATTTAGTAATAGGAGGAGTCACCAAGGGTGCTCCCTCTCAAAGGGTCACATGTACCAGGATCAATGCTGGTGACTAAAACAAGCAGAGAAACAGGGGGTTTCTCAGGTTTCAGCCCTGCACAATGGAGTTTTGTTTCCGCCAAGACCATCGCTACTGGGAATGCTTTTAGAGCAATGGACTCATTTTCTTGCCCCACCCCCACCTCCACAGACCCACCTAAGGCCACCAAATCATGTGCACGGGCTTAATGCTCTGCAAGAAAACAGTTCAAAGGCACAGGTTTCGCCCATGAGCTGGTGGGAAAGCAGAAGCCATATCTTCCTCGCTTACAACATTCATTTGCAAGACAGCTCGTTTGTTTCCTGTAAGTTCTGTATCAGACAGTGGGGGTAAGGGAAAGATTTGGAGTAATTTTAGGAAATTCCCTTACATTTCTAGCATCTGATTCTAAATTCAAAGCTAACGCCAAGCTTTCAGTGAGCTCTGAGCAGCTGGACTGTTTTCCATGTTCTCTCATGGGCCAGGGCTGAGTGCACATTCCCACCTTCACAGCATTCCTTCCTAGGTCAAAAGGTCATCTCTCACAGCGTCCCCAGCAGACAGTGGGTTGTCAAAAGGTTGCATCATGTGATCTGGGCAGTCTCTCCTAACAAAGCTCTTTACTCACTGGGAAACAAACTTTGCACGTCTAAGTAATTTCTGTGCTAGAGCCTTGCCTTCTTTTCTCCATCCCCCATGGCCCCTTCAGTTTCAAACAGACACAGGCAGCAGCAGCAGGCCTCGGATTCAAAGCTAAGTTTCCACAGATTGTTTGAGTCAGGATCCCTCTACTTTTACTGGGTTATATGATAGAGCAGGGTAGCCTGCCAGAGGTGCAGCTGGCTTCTTGCATTCCAAAAGAAAGCCAGGGGTGTCCTCCTGCCAAGGCGAATTCTGACAGGAGGCTCCCCGTTTCTAAAGTAAACCTATATATTTTGAATAAATAAGAAATTACCAAAAGAATAGTTCTAAAGAGACTCTGTAGGACTCATCGATAAGACCATAAGGCTTTTTGCTTACTGAGTTAAACTCTATGGAGGTGACCAACAGAATGAAGGTGAATGACTAGGAACAAAGCGAAATCGAGGGGCTCAGAGGTGAGCTTGTTGTCTGGTGCCGAGCAAGTTCGCAAAACACAGGAGCATAAAGTTCATCACTGGTGATATGTAAAATAGAGTCGCAGTTACCGCAGGCACTGCCCGTCCGTCTGTCCTTCCTTCCGTCCATCTATCCTTTTCTTCCCTCCCCCTATCCCTCCCTTCCTCCTTTCCTCACTCCCCCCCTCCCTTCCTGCTGTCTGGACAGACAGTTTAATGACTTTCTCATTGTCGTGGATTTTTGCTGTGAGCAGCTTGAAGCTCTCACATACAATCCAAAATGAGTCATTTATTTCTAGAAGGGAGTCACACAAGTCTGTCAACATTGCTTCTATTTATAAACCATATATGTAAGAGTAAAGTAAAATAGTCATGGCTGACAAGTTACATACGGGATACAGAATTAGAGACACTTTCAAAAAAAAATTAGAGATAAGTTTCAAAATATCTGGTTTAATCCAAAGTCATAGAGCTGAAGACACTCACAAATTTGTAAGCATGGAGCGTTTTTGTAAGTTCATTCATTTAAAGAGGCAAGCCAGGCTGGTAGAGTGGCGCACGCCTTTCAGATCAGCACCCACTGGGGAGGCAGAGGCAGGCGGATCTCTGAGAGTTCAAGGCCAGAGTAGTCTACAGAGTGAGTTCCAGGACAGCCAGGGCTACACAGAGAAACCCCATCTTGAAACACTTAAGAATAATAAAAATAACTAACTAACTAAATAAATAAATAAGTAAGCATGTCCAGGCAGCCTTGGAGTGTAGTCTATGTTCCTCTCTGTCTCTAAGATGCTGTCATTTGCATCTCACTCAGCATAATCTGCAGCCCTTGAAACCTAGGTTTGACAAGTTAAGGTAAGTATTTCAGTGGACTAAAAGCAGTGCTAAAGGCTGTTAAATAAGACACACGTTCTGTACTACCAGAACTTACCCTAGAATATTCTCTCTATGTCTTTTTGTGAAATATTTGCAAAGTAACTGAATATAGGCAAAAAAATTATCAAAAGGGGAACACGGACAGCTAAAGTTTTTTAAAAGGATGAGTGGGACTTTCGTAAACACGATATAAGATTAATGTGTCAGGGATCTTTTAACAACTTATATGTCCATCACCATTTCTGGTACTGTGACTCCAATGCTTGGCACTTGGCATCAGTTACGAAGCCCAAGAATTCTGCACAGTCCTAAGAGTTGTAGAGAATGGCACTAAAAATAGAAACTTGTAGGCCAGAACCATGCTTCCTCTGCCAAAGGATTCAGAGAAGAAAATAGTGCCTAATAATGAGGCTGTATGGGTTGAATTACCTATTTTTGAAGGTATCGCATCCTTTGTAACCTATCCATCAAGAGAGAAGATTAACTAAGAAGTTTAGAATTCTGACAGAAAATATATGATGTAGTCAGTAATTTAAAAGAGGCAGAGCTACGAACTCCTGCCTGACCTCTTGTCATTTCATTTTCTTAATTCAGAACTCCACTGTGGGCACTCTTGTTAGTCAGGTCAAAATTTTTTTCCAGTGGGTACACAAGAATATTCTTCTAAGTCAGCAGGTCTCACAACCTATGGATCTCAACCCCTTTGGACGCAAATGACCTTTCCACAGGAGTCGTTTCCAATGGTCACCTAAGACCATTGGAAAACACAGATATTTGCATTAAGACTCAAAACAGTAATGAAAATAAAATTGTGAGGTAGCAATGGAAATAATTTTATGGTTGGGGTCTGCACCACATGAGGAACTGTATTAAAGGATCTCAGCACAAGAAGAGCTGGGAGCCTCTGCTCTGTGTGTCACAATAATACAAGATGACAAATAGTTGGAGGGTGGTGGCCAAAAGACTGGGGAGTCTCCTTCTTTTAATGTACTTGTTTACTACTCTTTCATTTAAGATTTATTTTTATTTTACATGTATGAGTGTTTTGTATATGTATATACATGTGCATTGTATGTATACTTCCAGCAGAGGTGAGAAATAGTCCAATCCCCCAAAACGGGAGTTATGAATGATTGTGAGCCACCATGTGTGGGTGCTAGGAACTGGATGTACAATGGATGACTATACTACCTAGGTCTTAAGGGTTGTAGATACAGTGAGGGAGATAACGTTCATCCCTAACAATAAACATCTCCAACAGTTCTTATTACCCCAAGACAGAACTCCCTTGAGGACATGTGAAAATAAGTTTTGAAAAAATGTGTTTTTGGAGAGTTTGGTAATGAGTAACTGGAAAGACTATATTTAGAGAAATATTGTGCATATGCAAACCACATTGTCTTAAAGACAGAGAAGGTAGGTCCTCTACAAGCACAAAAAAATGCTCTTATCTATTGAGCCATCTCTTCAGCCCATCTACTACTTCTGTATGTGGTGTGTGTGTGTGTGTGTGTGTGTGTGTGTGTGTGTGTGTATGTGTGTGTGTGTGTGTGTTTCCTACACATGTATGTGCACCACATTAAGTATGCTGCCTGTAGAGGTCAAAAGAACTCCTTGGTACTAGAGGTACAGTTACAAGTCACCAAATGGATGCTGGAAATTGAATCTGGATCCTCTCTCTGGAAGAACAGCCACTGATCTTCACTGCTAATGGGAAGCCTCCTTAAGAGGCAGGTGAGAGAATCAAAATATGCCATATGCCTACAAAATAGGCACTCAAACCCAAATGAAAATGTTCAAAGGTACGTCTTGCCCAGGAAGCAGACTAGTCTGAACCACATGAAACAATGGTTGCACATTCGTCTACAAAGATCATTAAACACAAGTCTTTAGTTCAAGCCACCCAATCTGAGCATCATTTTGAGAGACTTTGAAGTGGTACTCCCTGAGAATGTGGTCCCTCCCTTGCTCATTCATACTTGGGATCATTTTTTTTTCAATGCCTGGTACAGGAATAACAGAAGTCTAAGTATCTGTACAGTGTGACAAATTTTTTAATAATAATTTTTACATGTTTATTATTAGTAGGGGGGAGGGCAAGTATGAGGTCCTATGTACAGTCTCCAGCACAAAAATAACAAAATTACACACAATTAGCCTTTCAGCTATCTGGGGGGGATTCCATTCAAATCCTTTACGAATTCTAATTTTAACCCAGTAAGGACACCAATTTGGCTGTAAATAAAAAGATTCCTGAGGATTTATCTTCTTTTGTTTTATGTTGAGTCCTTTCAGAATTTTTCTAAGGACCATTAAGTAACTTTCTGTTTAACAGTTTTTTAACCAGATGTTCATCGATGTGTACAGAAACTCTGTGTCTCCGTCATCATCCTGTTCACCAAAGCAATGGTCTCCAAAACTATGGTCAGTTGACTCAAGCAATGATGTCAGAGAAATGTTCAAGGATTTTCTGGCCTTTGGCGAATTGGTAAACTGCTTTTAATGCTAATGCTATAAACCATTCCCAAAACTGTATTTACAGATAAGAATTTGATATCAAATCAGAATTTAGAAGGTAGATTCTCTTTTCTCTTTGCCATACAGGGTGATAGTTTACTCTTCATTCTCTACCCGGATTGTAAAATGAACCTCAACTTCTGGGAGAGATCTTGCAGTTCTTTTTAGAGATGTAGTACACTTCTGCAAGTTCAACCTCACGATAGAAGGTAGATTCTTAGAAAATAACAGTCTTCTGACATCAGTAAGGACCATGACACACCAGAATCTCTAGAAATTCTGGGTTTATGACCAAGACATAGCAATCATATGAAGATTTCCTAATGGCAGGAAACACCTCGGACCCAATCCCTGATCTCACAGGTGTTACACCACTGGACACCTATCCTCACAGACTGTTAACTAGGGTTAAATGCCTTGGTATTCACCCTCAGACACACTTGCCTTAGAATCTTGGTCCCACATTCTCCATTCTTGAAGTAATGTCAGTGTCTTAGCTTCAGCTTTCTATGTGCAAATAATGAACATTAAATTGGATATTTGTCAATAGATACAGAATCACACGCTCTGCGTGCAGAGTCTTGCTGGGGTCAAATGGTTCTTAGACCAGAGCCAGTTTGTTGACGACCAGTTTGTAAGGCAAAATGACCAAAACTTCATGATGAGCTAAGCAGTAATTTCTGAGGAAAGTATTTAATTATAAATACACACATATAAAAAAACCCAGAGAAGAATATTCTTGGATAAATTGTTATGAAATCTCAGCTAAAGTAAAATATCATGCTTGTAAGCTTAAGAAATCAAAAGAGAGGGTATTATGTGGTCTTTGAGCTATAAATCAGCAGAAAATTGGGAGATTGAAGATGATGCCCTTGAATTTACAGCACTCTCCCTATCTCTGCTTTCTGAGTGCTGAGATTATATTATGAGCTATTAGTCCTGGATGACTTGTATATATTCTACTGTAAAACAAAACAAAACAAAACAAAAACATATACATACTATAACATGCAGAATGCAGACAAGAGAACTGCCTTTATCCTCTGTGTAATTACGTTAGAGTATATTCGGAACAAAAACATCTAATACTATAAAAATCTACAACCATAAACAAAATCTACACTGTTTTCAAAGACTTAGGGTCAAGGCAGCAGTCTTGTTAGAAATCCCGATAGTTCCAGGTACTGTGGTGTATGCTTTTAATTTCAGCATTTGGAAGGCAGAGGCAGGTGGATCTCTGTGAGTTTGAGACTTGGTCTACAGAGAGCTAATTCCTGAACAGCCAGAGCCACACATATAAATCCTGTCTCCAAACACATAAATAAGAAATAAATAAGAAATAAGAAATCCTTATAGTAAATGACACAACAAAACATACTTATGTATTAAATGAACTTGGAAATTACAGCATATTTGTGTTAAATTTTTACTGTGATAAAAATGTAGTCAGCTTTCAACTGTGTAGACACCACCCACACTATAGAAAAGCTTGAGCAAACTAAAGCACTAAACTTAGTAAATTAAAGTCAGGTACAGTGGCACAGGTCTGTAATCCTAGCACTTCTCAGTGGGGACAGAAGGATTGGGTGTTCAGAGTCAGCCTTGACTGTACATTGGATTTGAGGCCAGGTGGGGCTGCATGAGCCATCCAAAATGAAGACAGAAAGAGCCTCTATGCATGGGGAAGTCTGTTAGATGCAAGTACAGATGCCATTGTTTTGAGGGAACCCTGAAACTGTCTAGGTTTGAGGAAAATTGGGCTTAATTTCTCTCTAAACCAGAAATCCAATGGATAAAACACAAACAAGACAACTGTTAAATAGGGAATAAATTAACAATTGTCTGGAACCTGGTCTTCGGGAACCACTTCCTGATGAATAGCTCATCCAAAGGTAACCAGATCTTCACTACCTGCTTTTCAGAGCTCCCCAGCAGAGCTGAAAACTCTAGACACAGGCTCCTACACGACTTCAGAGTCCTGCTCCTCTCAGCTTCATGTCATTTTGTTCAAGCCTTTGAGACTGCGTCAGTGAGAGATTACAAGCTCTCACAGTGTGCCAGCACTAAGTCTGTCCTCCCAAGCCTACATGATGGAAATTCCGGAAGCCCCAGGCAGAGGGCAGGTTAAGCACTTCATCTAGTGAAGTACTGGCAATCAAAAGTGAGGGCTTGGAGCCTGGACATGTGGCTTCATGCTTTTGACACAACTATAGACACTGATGTACATCTCTGGAGAGTTGTCAGGAACAACACAGAAAGTCAAGAACTAAAGACAGTGTCAAGAAACCCTTCAGGGAATAAAGATTGCCAAAAAAATGTGGAAGCCTTGGCTCGTCCTTTTTGTCGGGGGGAGGAGAGTCTATCGGGGTCAAAACACAGCTCTCTTCGAGTGCTGAGGAAGTAATTCAAGATCTCTGAAAAATCTGAACAACCCGTGTGACTAGCACTGTGGCTTGAATACCACAGAAACACCTTTCAATTAAAGAATGTGGTTTTATCCCTCTCTCACCCCCCACTTCGATGTTTCAAGCAAGATAAAAAGCAAGATGCTAAGCCAATGCATAGGTAAAAAAAAGAACTCACCTAGGCTGAGTTTTGAAAGCCTATCTATCTATTGATCATTCCTAGCAGGCTACAGAGGTGATTAAGTGATGTTGGTGAGCAAATTAAAAAGGAAATTGAAACGAACAGCTCAGAGAAAGTCTCCTTTTACTCAGACAAAAGTATCTCTAAGAAACCCACAATATGAAATATTCACCACTCTCATTTTTTTGACCCAGTTGGAAGTGTAGCTAATGGAATTGGTAGATTTTTCTTTTGGTTAGTAGAATTCTTCTTATTTCCCAAACCAGTGGACGTTGGAGACAAAGAGTAACTACTAAAGCACAAATGAGCATCCTTAACTTTAGTGAGGTTGATGGCTATGAAAGAAGAGTTTTGGAAGGGTCTCGGGAGACAGGAAGCTCATTATCTTATGCTTCAACACCCTATGTGCAGTTCTTGCTATTCCTAAACACAGACAATAACCAACCCTTCAGAACATGCTATCCTGAGACCATGTCTCTCCCTCTCCTGATCTAGAATCAGAACCCATAGACCTGGCTAACATCTATAGAAAAAAAAAACCATGAAAGAAAGGAATGGCTTCTTCCAAGCATAAATCACAGATTTAACATCTTTAACAGGCAGCATATGATGACCCAGCCTCTAGTTTAACTTGAGGAAATACAAATGAAAAATTGTAATAAAGAAATAATAGAAGGGTGGCCGCCTTCTGGTTAAAGCGATGGTGTTGGGGTTTTAATGACTTTCACAGAACGGTCAGTTGCCTTCATTAAATTTTATGCCAATTGTGAGCTGAGCACCCTTATGCAAAACATGCTTTGCAGGTAAAGGAGCTGAATCGTTGGAATGGGATCCTTTCAGTTCTTCTACACCCTTTTCTTTTCCATCCCAGGGAAGTAATTGACCCTCTGTCCCCAGATCCCACACACACTGCTTCGGCAAGCCACCTCATCTGAAAACTGGGGTAAACCCAAGAAATTCTGGGGCAATCACATGAAAATTTATGGAAATAAATGAAGACTAGAAATGTAAAACTAAACACATCACGTTACAGAATTGATTTAAATTTTAAATGATGTCACTGGGAAATTAATACAGATAGAATATTGGAGAAGATTTAGGAATCCCCAACCATCTTCGTCACATGGAGGTGCAAGGTAGAGCTTCGAGAGGTGATCATGTGAATAGGAAAAAGGTTTCTTAAATCTCTGTGTGTCCGTGTGTGTGTGCATGTGTGCACGTTCCTGTGTGAGTAGACAGACCACAGTGTGCTTATGGGGGTCAGAGAACAACCTTAACTGACCAGCCTCACACTCCTCCTGACTCACAGGAGGAGCAAAAGGATTCAAGGTGCACACAACTGCGTTCGGCTTTATAATGATTCTGGGGATCTGAACTCAGGCCCTCTCGTCTATGCTGCAAGTACTTTACCCACCGAACCATTTCTCTGGTCCTAAAGTAAGTTTTAATGGGAAGTTGCAGCAAGCTATGTCTACGTTTTTGACTCACACCTTGCAACAACTCCCATAAAAGGTTAGAACCCCCTTTGTAGGAATGAGCAAACATTCCTCAAACTTTCCCACGAGAGAGTTTGAACACATGACCTCTGGGCCTTCCACAGCCACCGTATACTGTGCATCCAACTTACACAGTGGATTAGCTGTAAGACCTATGTAATGATGGGAGGCCTCCATGAGAGCTCCCAGGAAGCCAAGAAGAAAAGTAGGATGCAGTTTGTCTTATCACAGAACCGTGATGCACGGGAGGCTGAAACTTTGACCCCAGACTCGCTTCCAAATAATTACCCCCAACTTTTACCCTTTCTTCCATACTATTTGTGTCTGTGTTGTTGTACAGAGGTAGAAGGAAAACAGACAAGCACTGTGTCTTATGTTATTGCTTCTCTTCTTATTAGAAATTTTATTATGCTGTATCCCGAAACTCACAGACAGTAACAAGGGCTTAAAGTTTAAGCTATGGAACCAAAACTAATAAAGTCAGTGCTCGCACGCACATTAGTAGCACTGTAATCCTCATTTATGGAGCATATTTTATTGTATGTGCCTTGCCCAACACACAGAGATTCAGATCCACCACCTAATTTAATTCTCACGCCATCTCTGTTCACAGATGAAGACATGTAGGATTAGAGAGGTTAAATGTCACCCAGGGACACCAAAGGCAGAAATTAAGACTTAGACCTTGCACTAACTCCAGCCTGCTCTTAAGGTCAAGGTTAAGAACATCAGAGTGTTAAATTATAATTTCTCCATAAGGCATAAAGACACTTCTTTAAACGTGTTGGCGTCCATAGGATTTTAAGCCAGCATGGTGCTGGCAGAATGCTTGGGGTCATAGCTCTCCAGAGGCAGGAACAAGAGGCCCAGGACAACCAGGACTACATAGCAAGCAAGACCCTCTCTTAGCTGCCCGCTCGATTCCCCGAAAGAGACTTTATTTCAAGTCGTAGACTCATATAATCTTTCTTATACTAATGACTATTTGATTCCACCAAACAGATACATCACGAAATTGATGGCTAATGCTTTGACCAACTCACATCCTCCATCATAAGAACTGATATCTTAAGTGGGCACTAAGTAGCTGTGTTCAGCTATTAGCCTTTTGTCAAAACAAAACTGAAGTTTATTCCATCATGTGTCTCATCAGCAACTCTGTGTCATAGGCGGGACTATGTACATAGGTGGAGAACTAAAGAAAAAAATTTATCACTAATTTTTTTTTTAAATTTACTTTTTAAATGTTTTATACAATATGCTTGGTCATCTCTCTTCCCCCAACTACTCTACAATCCTTCCCATATTCCACTTTGTATTCTTTCTCTCTCTCAAATATAAAAACAAAGCCAGAAGCACAACAAAAACAAAACATGGAGTACGTTTCTGTGGGTCAACTAATCCTGACCGTGTGAACTGCCCTGGGACATGGTTCTTCCTCTCTCAGTAATTGCAAATATCCTTATGGTTAGGGGTAGGACATTGTGTCCACTTCCTTTCTCCTTGGTAGGATTTTCTCTTGTTTGAACTTGTGCAGATCTTGCATATATTCTCACTGTCTCTGGGAGTCTATATAAGCCTATACAATACTAAGACCATTACTCAACCTAAAAAGATTAGAATAGAAACCTGCATTCACAATTCTTTATCCAGACTTTGATGGGTTCGTTTTGTGTTTGGGGCAGTCTCACATAGCCCATGTTGGTCTCTAAGCTCATTGAATACCTGGAAATTAAGGTCTGATCTTGTTGCCTTTAACACCCAAGTATTAAAATTATAGGCGTGCACTCCCATGTCTAGGTGACATGTTGGGCATTGATCTCAGGGTTCCATGTACTCTAAGACAGCACTTCTCCAACTGAGCTTTATCCCCAACTCCAAAATGTTTTGACAAACACGAGCTACACAGCCTGGCATAGCTATCATCGACTTCATGAATGAAGCCTACTGCTGCTCTTAGGATCGCAAGCATAGATATCCTGCCTCAGACAGTGTCTCTAAGGACAGTAGTCCTTGAAGGTGGGCTTTCTTAGCTTCTTCATTGGCTGGGAGTTACTTATTTGCTGAATTTTTTTTTTTTTTTTTTGGCCTGACCTAATTGCTCTCTTCTTGGGGCCTATCGTCAATTAGCCTGTGCCAGTTTCCATGGTACTCCCAGCAGTAGGAGGTAAGGAAAACAAGAACTGAAGGCCACTCACCTCCTACTCACTCACTAGATCAACTCTGCGTATCTCCTCCATGCTAGCAAAGCAAAGTGGTGTTGAAATACATTGGCGGGGTAAACTGCAGTTGTTTTTCGGCAAACAGCTAATAGCTAAAAGTAGCTACTTAGTGCTGTTCACTTAGGGTATAGTTCTTCCAGGCCATGTTAGTTTGTCAAAGCATCAGTCACCAATGTTGCGATGTATCTGTCTGGTGGAATCAAATCATCACTATAGAAGAAAGCTAATATGAGAGCCGATGATTTGAACTTTGTTGCCTATGAAACAAGAATGTTTATTCGTCTGTGTTATAATTTTTTTTCTTTTCTTTCTCAGTGCTGGGGATTGAACCCAGGGGCTTGTATTCAGTGGGAAAGTATTCTCAAACTGAGCTACTCCCCCCAGCCTGTAAGTGGTGTAATTTTCTGAGCTATGTTACGGCACAGCCTTGAGAATCTTGTTTTTTAAAAAAAAAGTTTGACAAACAAGAATAAAATCAAGTTTTTCCTCCCCATACTGCAAAAGCAACCTCAATTGTATCCGAAGAATCTTCTCAGTTACTTGCTCAAACTTCAGAAGCAAGACTGGACCAACCTGATTCTCTGCCTCATAGCCTGAACGGTGTCATATATATAAGTGGATAATCCTCACCCACTTTACCCAAGACTGGAATTCGTGAACTTGAAAGTTCCTATCCCTCAAGAGAGGTTAAAACGCTGGATACCTTTTATGTCCTGAATATGCTAACATGCCTCCCAAGGCCCTCCCACTATAAGGAAGACTCAGGAGAAAATGTATCACCAGCTAATGAAATCGGTGCAGAAGATAACTGGAGCCACTGTGGTGAGGGTCAGATACCAAAGTACCCGGCAGCACAGCATCCCAGACACTTCTGAAAGAATGAATGCCAGTTCCACTGCTCACCACTTGGCAACAAAATCCAAACCATCTACTTCCAAACATGCCAGGACGGCTGCTTCCTCTCTTCTTCCTTCCTCCATGGATTTCCACCCATCCCCTAACTCAGATCTGGGGCTAGTGACACGATAGAGTGGGCAAAGGCACTTACCACTAGGCCTGACAACCTAAGTTTGATCCTTGGAAGCCATGTAGTAGAAAAAGAGAACAAAATCCTACAAGTCTTCCTCTGACCTCCACATGCATGGATGTGTGGGCACGTGTGTGTGTGTGTGTGTGTGTGTGTGTGTGTGTGTGTGTGTGAGAGAGAGAGAGAGAGAGAGAGAGAGAGACAGAGACAGAGACAGAGACAGAGAGACAGAGACAGAGAGAGATGGAGACAGACATGGAGAGGGAGAGAAAGAGAAAGAGACAGACAGAGACAGAAATACAGGCAGACAGACACACAGAAAGAGAGACAGACAGACAAAGAAGGGGAATACTCTTTAAAACACAATTTGCTTTTGATGAAACCAGTGTACTTTGTGCTGGGTTTCAGGCTTAAGCGTCACTTTAGTTCACGTCTGGAGTAAGTCTGCTGGCTTTTCATTTTGACATTTGTGAGGAGGTAGTCAAATGTGCTTCCTTTGAATCAAACACTCAAGAACTATTCAAGTCGCATTGATTAATACAATGAAGTGTAAGTACAAGGCTAGCGGGCTTCAGAGAATACTCTGTACAAGAAGAGCTGAAGTCCACAAGACTTCTGACCATGGAGGAAATTGCTCTTTACACAATTGAAAATTGATCCTGAGCTCATGCTGACCTACCTCTTAAATACAACACGAGAGAAGACTCCCTAGGATATTAGCTCTGTCTGAATGGGTTTCAGCGAAGGAAGCAGAATGGAGGGCCGTGAATTCCAGGCTGTGTTCCGAGGGTGAGGAGTCCCCAGAGAAAATGTGAAAGACCATCTTAATGGTTAAGTGGATCTGGGAGGCTTTAGGTCTCTACCCACTGCAGCCTTAAAACGCACATTAGCAAATTAGGGGATCTGAGGATTCCTACACTGAAGGAAATCCAGTTTTAACCCAGGCTTCATTCTAACCACAGAATTCTTTTTTTTTTAAGTAATGCATATTTAAATATCCCAGGAACTATAATTTTTCAGATATAGAAGATGATATATTTACTCCATCTTGTTGAGTCATTTCTAGGTGTTAATATTTACAACACTATAAACATTTACAGAACTATGTCCTTAGAATCAGATTCCTGAGCTGAGGTGATATACGGGGGGAATTATGTGATTCACGATCATCTTAGTGCTTAGATTGCTTTGGAGAGAATATCAAAGCTCCTCTTTTCTTTTTTCTTTCTTTCTTCTCCCTCCTTTTTGCTATTTGAAATGTGTTTCTTCACTGAAAAGAATATCTACTCTTTCAAACAGACAGTATTTCAGGCAAGCATACAGGTCTGCTACTTTGACCATGGAAGACATAGTGGAGAATTGGTCATTGGCATTCAAAAGAGAGGCGATTATGTCACTACCCGCATTCACAGACCTTCAATAGGTCCCTATTACCTACCAAACTAAGCACTAATTCCCCAGCCTGCTATTCATTGCCGCACACAATATAAACCCAATTCTCTTTTCAGAAGAAAATAAAAATAAAGATAATTATTATTATCCAAGACCTTCTACGTTAATCATGGCATTGAGAAGGTGCGAAAGAAGGAGATGCATAAGATGGAGAAACTGGCCTCAAGAATCTTCCAGTCAAGCAGGAAGGGAACTAAGTCCTAGAGAGTTAGTGCAGCACCAGAGGCACAAGGAGAAGCAGCTGCTTGGAGAGGAGCTCTTTTGACTGGAGCTGGAGGCTGGGGCGGGCTCAGGCTGAAACATCAATAATTTCCCTTTCCTAAAACAAAAGTGCAGGATTTTTGTTTTCAGGTCCTCCCAGTGATCTCTGTTGTGTAATGTCACTTTTCAACTGCTTTCGAAGCAATTTTTAAAAAAACTATTTTTTAAAAGTATAACATTTACTTAGTATAAAAGGAACACAGAACTATCATTTTTCTGTGAATTACATTATTTAAACCCTACATTTCAAAATCTATCAAATTAATTATCTTTTTATCACCCATGTCCTCTAGCAGTAGAGTAGAGGACGGGAGACTCATACCAAGTAGCAGATGTAAGGACGTCACGGTGAGCCAGCCAATGTCAGTGACCATGTGTTTAGCTGTGAGGCCACAACACAGAAGAATACTCCATGTCTCTGGTAGAATCATTCCTCAGCAACACACAACGCATATTTATATTTCAAAAGCTCTGCATAGGCTAATGCGATCTGTTCTGGTTGCTGATGTCCACACTTCAACATTCACAGCGTGGAAAACAAAGGCTGCTCTGATTATCTGTCTGCTTTCTCCACCGAGGGAGAGTCCTGCTGGCCACCCAAGGCTCCATCTTCTGCCTGTGCATACAATCTCTCTCTGAGTTCTCTCTTCCGACTTTGCTCCACTGACTTGATGCGAGCGTCACGTGGCTTCTAGACAACTAACCCCCATTCTATATTTGCTTTTCTTCCCCTCCAATGTAATCTCCACATTCTACAGGAGCTAATTTAAAAATCAAATCTCATCCTAACTCCCTTTTCCTTAAACTATTTTGGTGCATTCCCCATGTTCCAGGCCAGGGTTTCCCTGAGTCTGGCTTTTAAAAAAAATCCAGATTCTCAGGTCTTCCTCTGGAAACCATGATGTCAAATTTCTGTGATCAGCCTTCCCCTCTGCGTCCCCATGTCTGTGTGTGCTTTCCATGATTAGGAATGTTTGGTAAACAGTGCTTAGAGGAGTAAGCACACACTTGAGGTAAATGTCAGCTCTGCTGGTCCTCCAGCTGCGCTTTTCCTGTGTAGTCTCTCATAAAAACAGCAAGTCTGGGCTGTTGTTGCTCTTTGCGTACCCATAGCTTCACACTTCTGAGCCTTTGTTGTCTCTACTCTACCTGCTCCCTTGTCCCCTCCCTTTCATATTCACCTAAAGATAATATTAAAGCCACCAATGGAACACTGAAAGCCTCCCCAGCTCTGAGAAGCCTTTTACTAATACTTCAGAGAGTGTTACTCCTTCCCTTCCTCAAATAGATTACACCCTGCATGTCAGACGTAATGTCAGAAGTGTGCCTGTTTGTTTGTTGACATTCCCAAATCATGTGATAAAGCCCTGGTGTGGAAAGGGAACACATCTTATTTGGCCCAATTATATGATTAATAAATGAATGAACGAAGACATTTGCATTCTACCATAATCTACCAAGATATACTATTTTGGAGCCAATGTATATTAAGTATAAAACTGCCTTATGAAATAATTATTAGTCCCATTTTATGGGTAGAGAAACTAACAGGCAGAGAAATAGTGGTCTGGAAGTAGCAAGGTCAGAAGGTTGATTCTCCTGCTTCAAATCCTGTCATTCTCTCAACACCAGTCACCTTCCTTAAGCATCCTTCCTGAACTCATTATTCCATGACCGCTGCACGTGAATGCATGCTTCCTACAAGTTATGTGTGCATCTGTCACAATGTCCCTCCCCCAGCTTACTGTAGATAGCCACTGAAGGCCAGGGCACACCAACTTCCATACCTACAGGCCCCAAATCCCTTGCTTGATCTTTGTGTCATGAATTTAAATAACACAAGCCTTGGTAAGGTCTTAAGGGATAGGGAGAAAGATACACAACAACCTCCACATGTGGCATTTTGTCAGGAAGAGATTCCACAAGCTCTGATCATCCACACTCTATCACCTTGACCCTTCCCTCACACTTGGCACATAGAGATTTTAGAAGTTCTATTCACTGGGTGTTTATTACAAATGTTAGTTAGAAAAAGGAATATAAAATCCCATACTCCTCAATGTTTCTCTTTTAAAAAGTTTCATTTTGTAGCAATAGTACCCGCTATCACTATTGGGTAGGAAAGATTAAGGAATAAATAACTATTTGATTTAAGCAAATATTCCAATAGTTCATGCACAGCTTCTGAGAATGTGCATCACAACTCAACATGGGGTCACATATCTGAATGTGTGGGTCCCAAAAATTTGGCAACAGTCAAAACTTTCTGAGTATGCAATGACCAAAAATTGATTCAAAATTAAACTTGTAACAAATCCAAGATGTTCCTGACAGAGCTTGCCATGTTGCATTTCAGAGCGGTCTCGGTTCTGAGCACACAGTATGCTTGCTTCCCAGCATGCATGCCACCAGGGCGTGCAGCACAACCTATAGATGCCTGAACCACTTCAGCGCAGACTGGAAATTATTGCAAGTTATGAATTGCAGTATTTTTACTGTATGTACAAGGTTTTCTGGTTTATTTATGAAAAAGAAAAACCCAACTACAAAGAATTTAAATAGTTTTCCCCAGTCATTCTTCAGCATGCAAGTCACAAATTGGTACATCTTGGATTGTTCTGTGTTAGAACGTCTGATTCTTAAAAAATGTTTTTAAGATTCTTAAATGTTGTTTTTAAGTAGCTGTCTTGACTTTGACTAAAACAAAACAGAAAAAAAAATATTTAGTAGGACTTGGAATGTAACTCAGTGAGCGATGGTTCGATGAGCACGCAGTTGGCTCTAAACAATCAGAATTACATAGGATGTTTTGGGTTGGAATTAGGGCAGAAATTCCAATAATTTCAGAAATGGCCCTACCCTTGGGCCATTCCTCATGTATGTGAATCTGTCTTCTCAGTTGACTTTACAATGAAAATAAGGATTAGCTCTGGAAATACTGAAGCTACTCTGTGTCTTGCAGTGTCACGTTTAGTATTTGTACATAAAAATAAACACACCTGTACTATAAGTATTAAACTTGCTTGCTCGTTTATAAATGATAAAATATATACATATAGGAGAGTTGTTTTAAAATAAATTTCTTTATAATTTATTAGCAATAAATACTTGATTTGTATACTCAGTTTGCATACCTAGAGGTTCTCATGTATATATCCGTGTGAACTAACGGTCTTTACGTTAAGATTCATAAAATGCCTTTAACTATGAAAATGTATGATCATTAATTACAGGTTTTGGAATAGTTCACAGGTAAGGGTAGATAGAGGCTGATCTTCTGCTGTGCTTCTGGTGTGTTATTCCACCTGTGAAGTGTAGTAATCGCAACAGAACAGGTCCCAGCTGGATGACGAACAAGAAAGGAGTTGCTTGTGTTTACAAGATGCTCCTGAGGCTAAGACCGGAACCTAAGCTGTCCTACATACGATGTGTGTCATTTTACCCTTTGCTATAAAAATAAATTCAGATGCCTAGTTCCTGTCTTGGTAAATAAGAAAGGAAAAGTTCTTCTAAACTAATGGACAAAAAGGAGAGGGAGAGAAAGTATTATCTTGTTGCTTATCATAAATCAAGGACATGGAATCCCAAGATGTAGAACTTCTAACCAGTCTCCTATTAGAAGATAACGTATAAAAGTAAAATAATAGATAATTATAGATGGAAACACTAGCTGCACAGAGTGGAACTGGTGAGTCCAGGCTATACTAGAGGGAGAGGACAAGTCCCCCAAAATAATGCAACATATCCAAGGTCTATAGATAATTAGTGTCAGCACAGGACAGGAGAGGAAGAATGCAAGAACTGAGCATTGCTGTTTTGGGGCAATGTTCTGTGCCCCACATGTGAAGTCGCATTTAATATACCTTCCATGTGGAAGGAATGTAGTGTTCCCTCCACTTTACTAAAAGAAAAGCAGAAACTAGCGGATGCTGATGAGAACAGAGACGTGAATTCAAGTCCGCCTTCCAGGCGCTACCTTCCCACTGTAACTGTGACCTCAGAGTACAGATCTTACCACAGGGTAGGATCCCTGACTGTGGTCTGGGCAGATGGAAAGGACCTACTGTGAAAATAAATAAATCTCCTAAAAGCTGCTTATAAAAGACTAAGGCGCACATATATGAAATCGGTAATGTACGACGAAAAATTACTTCCAGGCTCCTTTCCATGTTTCTATGAGAAGTTCCAAAAGTTAGCCCATCCTCAGCAAAGTCACCATAGGGAAATACCTCTCACATACTACCTGTTCTCCTGATCAGATACTCTCTCTTTCTCTCCCTCCCTCCCTCTCTCTCTTCCTTTCTCTCTCTCTCCCTCTCTCTCTCCCTCCCTCTCTCTCTCTGTCTCTCTCTGTCTCTGTCTCTCTCTCTCTTTCTCTCTCTCTCTCTCTCTCTCCTCTCTCTCTCTCCCTCTCTCTCTCTCTGTCTCTCTCTCTCCCTCTCTCTCTCCTCCCTCTCTCTGTCTCTCTCTCCCCCTTCTCTCTCTCTCATATAATAAGAAATTCTATCTCCAAATTCTGACCACACGTGCATAGTTAAAGACGATGCTATGTGCTAATGAGACAAACTTTTAAAAGACCTACCTATCTTCCAAAGGATTCTATGGTTAAGCTGATGCCTCTTTTGGCTCCTTTAGGGCAGTAATGAATACACAAAATGTTAGCTTAAAATTTTTTTTCTCCTTATGGGATGTAATCAGATTGCAACAGATGCACAGATACATTCCAAATAACTCTTGTCTATCTAGGTAAACATCACAGAATCCATCGGCATCAAGTTTTTCTTAATTTGTTTGCCCTTAGTAGGAATAAGAGGTATGTATGTCTATGGGTCCTATTTATGCAGTCAAAAGCCAACCCATGACTGCTAGATAGGATAGCTTAATACGTAGTAAGGGATAGCCCTCCATTAGAAAAGGTGGGAGAGAGGCCAGGAAACATACACTCTCCTTACAGCACTGTGGAGAAGATGTTCCAATGGAGACAGACATGCTATGGAAGGACAAAAGAGGACCTGGGCTCACGGCTGGGCTGGGCAAAGTGGGAAAGCTTCATGAAGTGGGGTGATACTAGTGTGTCAGAGTAAGAGTTCTCTAGGTAGACAGGCAAGGACACATTCCGGATACGTCTGCTTCCACGGCCTTCGTATTAGAGATCCTGGGAACTTACCCTTGCTCAACAGGGATACTAAGAGGTTTCACTCCACTTTTAGCAAGGAACTAACTTTCAGTTTCCTTTTTGCTTGTCACCAGAAAGGTGTGGATTACTCCAGAGGACACGGGATTGTATTTTAGTAAGTTTAAGTGGCTTAAAGCACTGTCTGCTGTGACATTAAAACAAAATGTTTTCTGAGGTCTAATCAAAGACAGATGTGACAAGGGAAGATAAATACAAAGTTCTCCCACGAACCCTTTCTATAAACAAACAAACAAACAAACCCAGAAACAATCTTAAGGGATTCCCTATGGATAGAAATAGGAACGGGGGATGGGAAGAGGGTGGATAACATGGTGCTTTCACAGACTATTCTTCCAAAGCCAGGACAATGAAGGGGAAGAAAACAGTACACGTGTATTACAATGTATAGCGCCATAAGGCTGTGTTTGATGCTCTGGAGGGCTTCAACAAGTACTGTTCAGCCAAAAATCAATTGAAAAATCAGCATGATAAGAGAGCATGAGTTGCCCTATAATAGCCTTAAGACCCCCAAGGCTATTCAAGTCCCTTTCATCTGCCACACGGCACAGACTCTAGGGGATCTCACTTGCCCTCCTCAGTCCTCGGCCCCTCCACCTCCCTCACCTACAGCTTCGCTTTCCCTGCAAAAGGGCGGCTGACAGGGAATGATGATGTTTTCAAGTGGTTTTTGAGAATGTTTTCCTTCCCTGCCTCATTCTCGATCTTCTCTTGACATTTGCACTAAAACGCATCCTGTGCGATCAGTCACAGGCTTCTAAATAGTAAATGGTCAGCCTCAGTCTCCGAAGGGCCTAATGAGTGATGGTGCTGTGTTCTGAATGCCTTCACCGACAGACTTCCCACTGCCCTTAATAAAATCACTGTTCAGGCCTCATGCAAATGAGCCGTGTAAGCAATTCACAGCATTGTTATAAATATACATACATATATTTCATTCCAAGATTTCCATCTCAATATTTCTTCAATCACTCCTCACAATGTCTGGTTTGTTCAATTTATATTTCTGCTCGGCATTTGGTGCAAACCCCACAGATAAGATACATCTGTCCCTTAGTCACAGATCTTGGCATTTTTACCTTAACTCCATCGTGAAATGAGTGCTTGGATTTACCTTGCTTATTAGCACCACTTCCTCATCATCAAACATTTCACTTCCAAACTTTCGAATTTGACACGAGCTGCAGCAACTCGGTGCAGCCTTATCCAAGCTTAAGGAAGACACATAAGCAAACTGCTCCGGGTGAGGGAAAGAGAAGCTAATTGGGAGTCAGCTTCCCTGTGATTATCAGCTTGTTTATGGGGAGGGAGGGCTCTTCAGAATGGCACTGTAAATTCATCCCTGATTATGGTGTTAACACCAGAGCTCCCTTCCACACGCTCCCCGAGAGCCCCCACCCCGGCCATTTTGTTTAGTTATAAAGGGTTGTGCACTGTTTCCCCCAGACTGACAGCCCTCCATGCTTCGATTTTTCTCCAGTTTTAAGAAAAAATTAATCAGTTGCACAAGCCAGTTGCCAGACTTCACTTCCCTCATGGCAGAAAGCACACATATTCATTGTCTGCTATAAGAATAAATTTTAGTAATTTTTCCCCACGTCAATATGAATATTAGACTGACCCAATTAATATGAAATGCTTCTATGCTGCTGGAACAGACAGTGCTACAGAAAGAACCATTTGCACAACCTGTTCATGATTATGGGCCATAAGGACTCAAAGATGGCACGCACATTTGTGGGCCATCTGAATGCTTACACGGGAAGGGGAGGGAGAGGGGTGAGCGGCACAACGTTAGCTTGACTGTCGTGGGTCATGTTTTTTAATCCCGAGTATTGGACATGTAACACAGCAACAAGAGCTGATCATTTTGTTTAATCACCTTTTGGATCCTTGCCAGATGGTCTCTATTGAGAACGCTGCAAACACAGAGACACGAGCTGCATCTAACACGCCACCAGAGCCTTCCCGTAAATGTCTGAGAACTGATTCCAACGAGAATTTAGTCTCCGAGCAGAAAGGGATACATTTAAAAACTCTGTGCATTAACTATACTTTTCCCCATAGAATCCTCGCTTGGCATGAATAATTTACCCACTCTTATGCTAATGGGATCATGAAAGTATCCCCCTGTCTTTAGTGCCGCAATTCTCAGCTTTCAGTAATTACCCCACCCAGTGAAAATAACATGGCTTCCACACTGAACAGCCCACTTGTACCTGACAATCAGAAGGATCATGGCTGACAGTGGAAGAATCCAGAACTGGACGAGACACCCTCAGAACCCAGAGAAGAACACACCCACACAGTAGCCCTGGGAGAGGGGGAAGATATATGGATGGGAAGGGAAGAGGGGTTAAAAAAAGAAAAAGGCTCTCCATCGTCAGTCTGCCTGTCTTTTGACTTGTCATCAACTCTGACTCAAAGAAAAATGTGCTCCCTTTCTAAGTGTGAAAGAAATCAGAGACCAGATGAGTCTAGAAAGAAAATCAATACATGATATCTAAGAAAAATTCCATAGTTATCTATAAAACACATCTGCATGAAGGATGTATTTTATTAGACTTTGAATATATATAAAGGATAGGAAATCCCCTTAATGAACTTGTAGGAAAGAGAGAGAGAGAGAGAGAGAGAGAGAGAGAGAGAGAGAGAGAGAGAGATTGAGAGAGAGAGATTACTGGATAAAATGGAAGAGAATAGAGAAAAAGGAGGGGAAAAGAAAACTTATTTTGTCCTCTGTCCCCAAAACTCCATGTTAGGTAGTTCACTGTGTAAAAACTATCAGGCTAAAACATCTGGGAAAGAAAGCTATGAAACAGCAGGGAACGTGGCTGGTTTATTGTTTATCTTTTGTTTATGAGGCAGTATTCAAGTTTAATTACTACTCTAAATTAAACTCTAACTGGCATCAGGAGACATCCCTTTCCATGACTAAGTTTAAAAAAAAATCTGGAAATCCCAACTCCGAATTTTTCAGGTAAGTTGATATATATATATATATATATATATATGAAATTAGTCAAAATTAACAGCAATTATAGAAAGCTTTGAAACATTTACGGGCAACCATTACATGTTCCTAGAGCAAGTATTTATTAGAAGACTTTAATTTTATTTCTGATGGCAACGACCTAAAATGTCTTAAGACATCCACAAAACATACCTACATGTTTGCTGATGATTGAAAGGTGGCTTTCATATTTGTTTAATTTTTTTGGATGGAAGGGAAGTATCATATGAATATTTTACATATATAACAGCTTCTTCTCTGGCCATGTTCAACTGTCAATTACAGTTGAAGAGAAAAAATGTTAATAGCAATCGAGAGGAAGAGAGATGCTAGTGTACTCATCGTAAGTTAGTGACCAGTTTGGGGTGAACTTCACTCTAGGAAAAATAAAAGTTAAAAGCAACTAGCAAGGGATGATGCCAGATGGCGTCTGTCATATTGTATTTAGGGTTATTTTAAAGAGATTGCCGCCACCATGAAAACATTCCATTGACAGAGTTTTCTTAGACTGAATGAGAAATCCCAGCAGAGAATATTCAGGACCCTCAGTAAGTGGGTTCTCCACCTCCTCCTTTAAATATATAACTGGAATATTTAAAGCAGGAAAAATATTGTTTCATAAGTGCAGTATAGTACAAACTCAAAAGTGTCATGCTCTCTTATGCGTGTGCTTCACCATGAGGGTTTCCTCCCATTACTAAGGGGACATTTGCAGTTTCAACACTACGGTTGCTAAATAACTGTATAATAACTAAATAAACATCTAGCTGTGGGATTCTAGCCTCGTTGCCTGGATGATAGATGGTGACATCAATGGAGGGGCCTGGTGGCAGAGTGGAGGGGAACCCTGCTGGCTTACACAGCCCTGGGTCTTGAGTGATTAGAGATATAGATGCTAACATGTTCATGTATTTGGGTTAATCTGGGTCTGGCAACAGGATGGTTAACGTGTGTGTGTGATGTGCACTGTGAGCTCAGCAGTTACTGGGCCAACTGTCTCGGTATTTCTGGGAATCCTGCCTGTTCACAGTGCAGGGATTGTTCAATTGCCGCAAAACGTACAAAATGAATTTTACAAAAATGAACTGTAAGGAAGGCCCCATTACAACGATTTTACAGCAAAGATGTCAACATCAATTTTTCTTTCATGCATAGCTAATGATTAAAACAGCATATTCCATTTGCCTAAGACAATTTATTTCATATTGGCACATCAAAATATTGAAATACAAAGTTATCTTTACTCTACCCTTTTTATTCACTGCTGCTGAACCCAGACCATTGTTCAAAACAGGGAGAATAAAACAAACTTGGCACGAAATACTTAAAACAAAGGCTCATCAATATCTGCAATTTGTCAACATCTCAATTACAGCACTGGAAAAATGTAAATTTCATGTGCTCTAAACACTGAGGGTCTATTCTCTTGCCAATTCACATGTGTAACTCCCATCAGCGTTAATGGGAGTTACACAAACCCATCAATAATAATAATACTTTGTACATATACTGTGCCTTTTATCTAAGGCTCTCAGAGTGCTCTCGGAGCAAGGAGCTGCTTCCTAGCCTTCACCCTGGCAAATACACAATGGAACACAAAGCATCCTTTGACTCAGCAGCAGGTACAGAACTAGGGACCCCAAGCCTTATTATCAGGCCCCATTTTACTGCCAGGAAGTCAGGCACAAAGACGGGCAGTTACTGCCCCAGAGCTCTGAGTCTGCACCCTAATTCTATCCTTGAAAAACCAGATTTCCTTCCTCATCCAATGTGACTAACAAGACAAACGCCCTCCCTTTGGCTGCTTTTTGAAAACAGAAAACCTAGTGAATGAAAAGTTAGGTTCATATTTATGCAGTTGACTGCTGTGTGGTTGTTAAGATAGAGCCAGACTTTACATATCCCCTAGTTCGTTTTTTACAATATTAAAAAATCTTGCTTTCTTTTCTCCATTCGGTTTATCATACAAACTCCTCAGAGAAAAGATGACCTTTCACCCACGTAACTGGAGCTCTCTCAGTATCATGTCATAAAATGAGATGTTTTTAGGTTCCAAAGTAAAGACTTGTGAGAATCCTTATTGTAAAAATATTCTCAAAAATTATAAAGCAACATAAATGCATGTATTGTTTTATAGCATATGGCTATTAAAGTTTAATTTAAAATGTGTATGAAAACATTGTATTTAGTACAATTCATCCCTATTTCTTCTGTTTATCATAATTTGTTTTGAAATTGAATCGTTTTACAGTTTTCCATATGCCTGTTGTGCTAATAAATTCTGAAGAAATAACTAAAGTCTCTTGTGAACTGCAAACTTAGGTTTCCATGAAACATTATGATATACTTAATATGAAGAACATAAATTTCCCTCCCAGGTTTTCCATTTTACATCAACTCTAAGATCTAACCTGTGATAAGCATATGTGATTTCAGTCAATATCTCTGTTGACTTTGCCCCGAAGCAGATAATTAATCTTTCCCAACTGAAAGCTACTCTGAGCATGTTGGTGGGACCAAGAATCAAAAGAGCTTTAACATGTTTCAAAGATTATAGGAGCAAAACGTACGTAAGGCTGGCCTCTAAATTTTAGGGTCAGCTGTCAAAAACAAACAAAACAGAACAAAGCAAATCGGAACACCTGGATGCATGCATTTTAACTACTGACCCAGTGAGTCAGGTAGAAAAACTCTCCTTGCACCAACTTTCGCCATCTTGTCAAAAAGATAACTTTTCCCCGCTCTCTCTCAAACTTTAACACAGTTGAGCAGGCCGTTGGAGAGACAGACTTCCCAGTGCTCACATACATAAACCACCGTGTCCATTCTTTAATCCCGCAGAGATATGATTAAAGGAACAAAAAGCTTGGGGGATCAAATCCTTCAGCAAGGGATAAGTGGGTGTGGCTACCCACAGCACGGAAGGATCAGTGGGGTTTTTTTCCCCCTCCCCAGAGGATCGCTCTTACATGTCTTTCTCTTTCTTGACCAGAAACCCATAGTAAAACAGAACTGACTAAGTGAAATGATAAAACTTCATGCTTTGTTTGCTGCCGTGGGTATTCCCTGCTCCTTAAGCCTACATCGGCTCCTCTGCTGGCTCCTCTCCTCTCTGACCCTTCCTGTTATCCCCCTCGCCATAACTCAACTAACCCAACAGAACCAGTCAGTTTTAAATTTCAGTTGGGACCTTGGTGACCTGTTAATGAATCTACAGAGAAGAGAAAAACTCACAGTGTTGAGTTATGCCTGGTGTCGCTAGCTGACTTGGAGTCAGAAATGCTTGAAGCGTTAACGTAATTGCAAGAATGTGAAAAATGAAGCGCCGGGCTCCTGAGCCAAGTGAAAGGTCAGAGGGAGACTCACACCGGAGAAGTTTCTGGAAGATAGCCTCATTAGGCCATTAAGTCTGCTTCTCCTTCTCCCCGCACCCATTCCTGCAATGTTGAGGGTGTTTTGTTTTTATAATAGATATTTCACCCTTTGTGTTGCCCTAACTTGGGGCATTGGGGGAAGACTGAAAGCTTTCTGCATTTGACCCAGGGTCAGTTGGAACCTCAGCTAAACCCCTGTATTGCAGTTCCACGATTGAATCTATGCACAACATTCCTTCAAAATGTCTTAGAACGAAGTTTATTTTACAAACAGTCCAACTGATGTACCCAAACCAATATACAGACAGCTCACAAGCTCTTCCATAGCTTGGCATTTGATAGTACATCATCTACTCGTTGCGACTTGTTTCAAAGACACATTCTAAATAGAGTTCACTTACAAGTAAAAGCTGTCCTAGAAAGGCCAGTTTTCTAGACTCGATTGGAAATTCAGGAGTCCAAAATTCCTGGCCAGAAACATGGAGGAGGGTAGATACTCACAGGACGCCAACAACTCTCTTTTAGATGGCCTATATAACTACAGCCCAAGCCGTTAAACAGTATTTGACTTGGAAGCCTGTCTAACACTTAAATATTGTGGCCATAAACAGAATCATAATAGAGATAAAATAGACCTAAGAGATCAGACACCATCTAATGTAAAATATTAAAAAGTAAGATCTATACACATTCCTGGACCACATTCAATAATGCATCTTCTTTTAAATGATCATTTTATCCATACAAGAGTCATTCCCACCAACATATAATTGCTCTCTCTTGTAAGTGGCAAAATTCATTACAAATTGCAGAAGGTTTCCTGAACATCTGCGGCTGTTCTCCTTGCCTTCTGAAATTCTATTTTTTTTGTTTTGTTTTGTTTTTTGAATTGGGACAAAAGTCACTATTTCAGCTGTCTAGAAGCAGGGACAAACAACATCTGAAGAATTTTGAAATCCATCTTCTCAAAATAAAAATCTGTATAGACCTCTTCAAACCCCTTCCCCCTATTTCTGGAGTTAATAAGAACAGATTATTGTATCTTACATTCTTTCAGTTCTTGGCTGTTTTCATTATAAAGAACTCTTGTAGTAAATATTAGAAGCAAGCATCTTGTCTACAAATAGTTCAAACTTCTGGATTATAGCAGATAGGTAGGCCTGTCTTTCCAATAGTCACCAGAGTAGTGTAGATAACCACATTTGTAAGAGAATTGGCAGAACTAATCGATTATTATTGTAACGTGGACTTAAAGATTAAATAGCTCATTTTGACTCTTTAAATAGAGTAACAGGAGGAAATGTGTCTTCCTCCCAAAAGTTTAGTAATACCCCTTACACCTTTACCAGCCCCTCTTCTGTGTACACAGACCGATACCATGACACGCTGAAGTCCTTTTGATCACATCTACTTTTGTAGGAGGAAAATTCTGAACCTTTTACCTTGCTCACTGCTGTTGTCTCCACTCTGGGAAGCATGACCCCCACTGGAGGGTCCTGGGGTGCCTGCTGAGTGAGTTGAGGTTGCATCATCGTGGTCTCGCCAGGATGAAGGGTTCTGATGTCAGGATGCCAAGGAATTTTCCCACAGTTACCATTTGAGCCATACATGAGGAGCCATGGAGACATACGGGCACAGGGGGAGAAAAAAATGAACATATTAGTATTTTCAGGAGTGGCCACAGGCATGCTAACCTGTGTCTTCCTTTTCTGTCACATCCATATATGCATAACTGACACGCCTCTTCAAAGATACACTCTACTGTATGAGAATTTACACCGCAGTAAAGTTAACGTCTGAGGCAAGGGGAAACTGCCTTAAAATGTCTTTCTCAGTTTAGAAGCAGGACACATTCTTTCCCCCTGGTGTTCTCAGAAACAAAATCCATCAGAATATGAGCCTCTACAGAATCCAATACTCCCTTCAAGCGAGCCCGGGATCAGCAATGTTTGGTGGGATGTGCCCTTCCACTTTTTAATTGTGTTATGCTAAAATGGTTGGTTGGAACTCTCTCCGAACGTTATCAACAGGTAGCTTGCATAGCCAACAGAAGCAGTATTAATCAAGCCATCAGTATCTCACAAGCCGCCAAAGCCTGCTTTAATTTGCACGAATGGTAATTTTTAAAATGAAACTAACGCGAGCGGAGTGCCACTTAGCAAGCGAGCTGGGACTTTCGCTGTAAGCGATTGAATGGAAGAACTTCAGTGGACTTCAAGGCCAGCCAGGAGGCCAGCTCATGCTACTTTACTAATATACTGGTCTCCTGCTTCCCCTCCCCTTTCCTGATCATTCCCAATACCCACACTGTAGCTTAAAGGGAAACAGGAATTCGAATGTACAGGAAGGACTTTATCAGCACCACATGAAGGCAGGCCAGAGATGGAATTTCCTCTGGCAGACAGGGAGAACAGGCACCACACGTGAAACCGAGCAGACTCGGACGGAGCCAAAGCTGTGCACTTGTTAGCCATGTGGCAGGACTCTGACTAAACGTATGGAGTTACAGGCAATTGAATTTTTTGGGGTTGGGGTAGAGGGTACAGGGCAAAAGTTCAAAGATATAGCAATCCTTCAGAGTGCTTCATTGCTTCCTACTAGAATTGGTAAACAATATTTCAGAAGCATACACCATGGACGAACTATTTGGTTATATGAAGGCTATTGTACCATAATACCAAGACAGAGAGTTTATTAGGAAAAAAAAAGTCAGTCTGCCTTTTTTTTTCCTCCATACTAACTCTGTACTGTACCTACAGCAGATAATGCTACCGAAATAAAGCCAGAAACCAAAGCATGACCAATGAAGGAACTATCCTTACATGGTATAATAGCAACACACAGATTGCACACTACTATTTGGAATTTTTTTTTTAGATGTTAACATAATCCAGATCTTTGTGATCAACGATCTCAATGTGAAGTAGTGCTGTTGGGGGTGTCACCAGGCCAGCCATGGATTCAAAGTCAAGACACTGAGTAGAAATCATGACTGTAAATACAGTTCAGGTTCAGATCTCTACAATAAAGATGTGATGGAGAAAGAGGATTAAGGAATTAGCTGGGCATGCCTATAATCGCAACACTCAAGAGACTCAGGCAGGGGGACTGCCATGAGTTTGGGTCAAATCTAGACTATACAGTGAGATCCTGTATCAATAAAGAAAGAGGGAAAGAAAAGGAGGGAGGGAAGAAAGCAGGCCACCCAGAAGCAAGGAAAGAAGGAAGGAAGGAAGGAAGGAAGGAAGGAAGGAAGGAAGGAAGGAAGGAAGGAAGAAAAGATTGGTTAGGAAATGAAAGTGAGTAGAACATATTAGACCAAGTTATCAGTTGCTTTGCAGTCTCTTCATGTCAGATATTTACTGGATGGTGGTCAAATAAAAAGCTAGAAGAATTACAGAAGTGGGTGACACCATGTACTTTTCCCATAACAGATTGGGCTGCAGGACCCTTTCCTTGAGCTGAACTTTTCAGTGTGCACAGCCAGTGATGCACATTTTAGGCACTTCAGGCTTTTTACTGAATATGGCTGCCATTAAAGCTCCTTACCCCTCATGGAAATCACAATAGTTAACTACTAACACTTCAACTGTGTTTTAAGGCAAACGTCATCCAAAGCCATTATATAATTGTACGGATGGAGCTGGGACAGGCCTTGCTATTTATTTAAGCTCTGGCATGATGAGAAGGGTTCTTGCATAAGCAACTCCTGAAACTCAGAAACACAAGTGTGTTCTTATCAGTTAGACCTGGCAGAACTTTTAAGTCAAGCCTCATTTAGTCAAAATCTAGTGTCTCTCTTTCAGGGGCTTTTAGGTAGTGTAGAGACGTGTGGAGAAGTGAAAGGTAAGCCAAGTTTGTCCATATTACTCTAAGAACAATGGGTTTCCCCAGCCAAGTTAGGTCTTTGATTTTTCAGTGCAGCCGCCAATTTTTCCCAAGTTATCTACCATTCCCTATATCTTACCTCTTCTCTCCCTCACCCCTTAAAAATCAAAAACAAAAAACAAAACAAAACAAAAAAATCTCTCTTGGAACTGTCACATTTCCTCAGAGTCTCTTGTGCTATGGTCAGTGGAGGGACGGAAGCGAACTGAGGTGAACCTCATTATAGCCGTTTACTCTGAAAGAAGGATGGACAGACAAATCTCTTGGGACTTCTGGGGTAGTGGCTTTCCCCGAGATGTCTAGATAAGGCTACACTTACTGATGTGATCATATACAAAGACAAACATGGATAATCTGAGCAATATAAACAAAAAATAAATTCTCCTCAGTCATAAACACACACACACACACACACACACACACACACACACACACACCTCACAACCTACATAGACAACATAAAGCATTACCCACAAATACTGGGGTTTTTTTTCTTAGATTTAAATATTTTTGTGTATCACAGCTTCCATTTCCCCCCCTCCTAGATAGTTTCCAAGTTTCCTTCAAGAATAACCACCTGGCTCTCTGCCAAATTATAAGCAGAAGTTGAGTGAATCCTGAACCAGCGTGGCATACAAAAGCATGTAAAAACGCATACGTATGTATAAAATAAAGGAGTACTGCTGTCTGCATGCATCAGTGTAGTTGAGAACTTGAGTCTACACATTCCATAATATATGTCCTGTTCTCCAGCCAAGAATACCATGAAGACACCCCAGGGCAAGGAGGGAACATGTTTCTATTCCCAGCGGCTTTAATAATTGGGAGTCAAAGAAGGTACTCCCCTTGTTCTCAATATAATTGCATTAAACAGCAGCGTTACCAGGAGAAAAGCACTGAATACCGAGTTGTGCACAATAGGAGATGGGAAATAGATACAAGAAGCTCCGTCTCCAGGGGCAGTTTTTTCTATTTGCTGGGCCACAGACTCACAGCTGATAATGCAAGTTGTAATTAATATAAAAGCAAGAGACAATATGGGCAGAGCTTGTAGTAGCAGGGCCACAGGAGAGCGCTCGGCTGCTCGCCTTGGCTTCTCATTTGCACAGGGCTTTCCCTAGAAAACACAATCCTGCCAGTGTTTTCTCCCTTGAAAGTTTAAAAAAAAATTGATTTAGCACCATCATTGAATTTTTGCTAAATCTAGAAAAGAGAAGAGAGGACAAGAGTCTCTGGGCACAAGAAGGAAATCCTCTGTGCACTGCTTTGTTGAGGTTGTAGGTAGACTGCAATTACATTTCAAACCAGAACAGCACTTCTGTGAGTGTCCTGCCTATAGGATAATACTTAATAAGTCCTGGCCAACCGATAGTGTTTCCTATGACAGAGATGCCCCCACCCTGGGCCCCCAGAGCACAGTTCTTCCATGAGGTCACTGGGGTAAAATAGGCAAGAGCTTCTAAATAAGACCGTAAAAGTAAAATGTCTTAGTCTTAAAGGAGGACACAGGAGCTCATTTTTTTAGGCTTCATATGAAAAGATATTCCCTGAATGTGGGACAGGGAGAAGACAAAAGGGCAGAATCAAGACTCTTGGGGCCGCCTCTAACGGATCACGTGACTGGGAGCGAAGGCTTCGCTGACTTTTGGACTCTGTGCTTTATCTCTTTAAAATTATGAAGTCACACGAGATAATTCCCAAGGTCACGTCCCCTTACTTCTATTTTGAAAAGTACTTTAAAAATAGCCAATAGATTTTTCTAGAACCTATATAACTAAATAACATCAGGCAGAGAACTATATAGGTAGAATATAAGCACAGTAAAGTAATTAAAGATGTGTGTTCATAGCTACACAGGAACAGAAAATACATCCAGAGACATGTTCATTAGCTAAAGAGGTACACAGGCTAATCTGTCTGAGCACATTTAAACAACAAAAGGAAAGCCTTACTTGTGTCAAAACTTTCAGTTAATATTAAGTTACTTATTTCATATGGTTTTTATGATGTTTTAAGTTCCAATTAACAGTGCAGACAAAACTGTTCTTTAAAAAAGATGCATGCAGGAAATTAAGAAATCCTGGAGCATCCAAGTCCACAAGTTAAAATTGTTCCTGGTGCGGCTGGGATAAATGTTGGAATTTCAATTTTTCAATTGTGACGTTGACCTAGAACTCAGGACACCAGTGTGTGCTTTTAGAAGCCCAGTCTTTTAAAAATGTAAATAAAACTGAGGTGTGTTTCCTGAATGCAGCAAAATGCTGGGTTCTCTTTACATATGCAGTCTGTTAGCCTATCTCTTTTTATTGGGGAATTGTGTCCATTGATGTTAAGAGATATTAAGGAATAGTGATTGTGGCTTCCTGTTATTTTCATTTTTAGAGGTGGGATTATGTTTGTGTGCTTCTCTTCTTTCAGTTTTGTTGCAAGGAGATTTTTTGCACTCACTGGAGATTTTTTTTTTTTTGCCTCAGTATCTATACCATTGAGTCAATCTTTGGGAATTAACGCATACCCGTGTCTCATACAAGGGCAACATCCTTTGCCAAACGCTCACTCCATAGAGTAGCGGACTCTCAAAGAAGACAGAAACACATTTGTTTCTATAATGCGTGGTATAAGATGCTTTCTATGACTCTTAAGTGTGCCGGGGGCGGGGAATGTCTCATAGACCAGTTAGTACGTCAACAACCAACGCGATGACGTCAAACAACACCAAGTCTTCTCAAAGCATTCTGAGTGTCTACGTTGGTGCCGAGCATGCCTAGGTTTCATTTCACCACAGTCACACTGAAGGCATACACCAACTGCACAACTTCAATAATGTAAATGATGTAAATGTTCTTGATGAGAAGTAAACAGGGACGCTTCCAACAAGCAGAAATAGCAGCCACAATGAACAGGGAGCCCTGTCCTCCATCAGGGTCTTGAAGACAGGGCACTGAGCTCCAAAGCAAAACTTTCTGAAACTGGCTCCCCAGAGGCTTTGGATCCACCACAGCCTAACATCTAGTGTCACACTTCAGTGTGAGAAATGAACAGACAAAAGAAATCACTCACATTAATAATGCTAAAATCAAATCTCATTGTTCTTCCTCGATCTTCAACAGACCAAGCACTCAAACTCGAACCTAGCCTAGCTGTCATCGCTTCTACTTTCTTAGGTGATAATGGAATTTATTTACCAGCACCTGACTATTTTCTGTGCAGAGAGAGATTCCGGTAACTCTCTCCTCTGACCTAAGCCATTAAAAAAAAAACTATCGACATAAAATATACTTGACATATTCAGAAATGCAAAATAATAGTAGCATATGTTCATTTAAACATCAGCACAGAAATGAAAATAAAATGTCATTTGTTTATGATGTTATCGGAACCAATCAATTTTGAGGCACCTGCCAATTCATATTAATCCACATAACTATATTCTCTCTACTTAATTCTTTCAAAGAAAATAAAATATAGCTATTTGGCACTATTAGCAGGAATACCATAACCATATAACCATATGCGTTACCAACAAGTGTAGCTAGGAGAATATATTTCAAACAAGTAAATTTTGGTATTGTAAACATGTTATAAAGTTATATAATGTCTTTATGCATAGATATTATGCTGACACTTAGTTGCCCATACTAGATCTAAAGAGTTGATCTCAAATTATATAAAAATAGGATGTTACCTATTTTTTTTCAGTACTTCAACAATCTAGGAACAACACAGTTATTTTATGACAGTTTGCAAGTTGAAACTTTAAAAAATGCTTTCGTGACATGTTTGTTTTAAAACATGATAAATTTGAATGCCTGGGAAACTTAACATTAGCTGCAGCTGGAAAACACAGTTGAGTTTCCTTTGGTTATCATCTCTTTTTCCTTCAATAGGACTGCAAAGAACACTATCAGAGCCATTCGGTACCTGCAACTACTATTCTTATGCCCCGGTAAGAGTATAAGATAAAAGTACATCTTAATTTTAAAATATAAGCATCCCTCAAGAATTTAGTTAACACAGCCTAGCAGCCAAAGTTGCACATTTTATTTTCTCTTTGGTTCCAAACTTCCCCTCATCATTATGCACGTCATGTTTGTTAATAATAAATGAACAAACCCAGTAGTATCCTCATGGAACGTAAAAAATGGAATTCAAGACCATTACGGGTCTTCTATTAATGCATCTATGTTGTATCGGAATACTTATGTGACATTACAGCATGTGGAATTAGTACAGCTTACCCAGTGACAGTACATAAAAGCCATTCTTAAAAGTCTAGCGAGAACACTAGCTTCGAAGATACTTAAGCGTTTAACAACCTTCATTCATTTATATTTTCAAGTATTTTAATAAAAGAACGGAAAACTATATTGGCGATTAATATCTTGCCCTTGTGAGGTCTCCCATTGCTTTTCAGCACACGGAACTACAAAGTTAGTCTTTCATTTTTTTTCCTTTCACTCTTTCTCCTTGCCTGCTCCCTCTTACACACACACACACACACACACACACACACACACACACCACAATGTAGCTTGATACCACTTAATAAGGATAGAGGTGTATGTGTTTTTGGGGTGTCAAACAGCTGTCACAAACTGTCACCTCCACAAGAGAAACCTTGGCACACAGTAAATGAACCTGCACTTCTTTTTTAGCTGTCATTATTCATAGCCAATAAGTTGAACTGCTCACGGCATTTCATGTGCAAATAAAACCACGAGGTAGCTCAGTAGATCAGGATAGTGGGCCAACAGATAAAACAGAGAAAACAACCCGCTGTCTGGGTCCTTCTGAAGCGGCCGATCATCACCCCCTCCGCCAGCGTGCGGCATATGAGACCCAGCCTGGGGCAAGGCATTAAATATGCATATCAAAGCAAATGAAAAAAAAAAAACCTGATGACTCAAATTGGACACATTTATATGCTGAAAATGTGCCCTCATATCACTTTCAGGTAGGGGTTCTGTGGTCTCTTCATTCACTTGTGACTGAGGGGTTGAGGGATGACAAGTTTGTAGGCAAGGGTGAAAAGCCTTAGATGGATGCCCTTTGTAGGGTAGGAGGGGGTGGCCTAGCAACAAATGCAGTCAATATGCCTGTGGTACCTAAAACACTGCGGGCAGCGGACGGACAGAGCCTCGGAGGCTTTCTCTCTCTCGTCCCGCGAGAAACAACAAGCATGGGGCAGACCTCTCCATTTCCCACTCGGTATGCTGGTGGAACAAATTATTGCTTCGTTTCAAAACAAATAGCAGGGGGTTAAAGCAAAAATGCTGTAGTTCAGATCTCTGGGAAATAAAAGGCTTTAAATTATGACGCCCAATGAGGTGGCAAGCCCTCATGGATTCAAAATAAATCAGTTGTCATATTTACTTGATTGGGGGCTTGAAAGGGTAGCAACAAATGCTACAGTTGACTCTTTTATCCAAAGATGACAGTTGTTAAATTATTCAAGCACTATTCTCTTAGGTACCACCTTCCTTTTTGAGTCTGTATTTAAATATTACGATACCTTCACAAATTGGCATTGTACGTCAGCCAAAACTCTAAACCGACTCATTTATCTTATTTCTTCTACATAAACATCAGCACGCTCTAACTCCATACATCCACCAGAAATAGCGTTGTCAAGAAACTGCTGTAGAAAAACTAAGTAGTCATGACCCCACATAATAACAGGAGATAAGCTTCTGATGTAGAAGGAACTAGGGATCCCTCATGCTCCAAACCATGTAAATACATCCCTCTTTATCTCCACCCCCATAATGCAAATGCATACAAACTCAGAAACAGAAAGCGAGGAAAATAAGTAAAGAACAAAAATAAATCAATATTTATGAAGCTAACACGCTTCTTAGACCACAAGGACACATAGTGTAGAGACGCAGAGAAGCAAAGAAATTTCCAATAGCTGCCACAGCCTTTTGATTTTACTTAATGCAAGCAAGGGACAAGGTTTCTCCCAGCCCACTTGCCCCATTGCTTTGAAAACAGGTAAGGATAAGGAGAGGTTTGGGGGGCTTTTAGCAGTACGTTTATTTAGTTTCAGAACTGGGCACCCTAGACTATGGTTTTCTTTCACTCTCTTGAACTTTTAGGCTGCTGTCTCGTGTAGTACAAAGGTTAATCTTTAAAAATCAATGGCTGCTTCTTTTGAAAACTTTTAGTAGAGGAAGAAGAGAATTCACAGACAAGCTATTATTCCTCAGGTAGCTCAATTCATCCCCCTTCAGACTCAGGAATTTGGGGGTGGGGAATGCAAACCGCCTTCAAACTTCAATGCCTGTTTCACTTCTATGGGGTGCTAAATTAATATTTAAGCCATGAAATAACCCAGACTCTGGCCTATGTCACTTAGGTTGTGAGTTCAAATGAATATATAGATACCCTGTTTCCCCATCTCCAGGCTTCAGTTCCCAAAAATACACTGTTCTTCACACCCATGCTTTAACCTCACCACTCTTGCCTTCCCCTTCCATCCCTGCCAGCTGCAATCCCTCTTCTCTTTGCTTCTTCTTCAGATTTTGAGTATCACTACATATGCTTCCCCCCACCCCATCAGATTCACTAGATCAGTTCCAAAATAAGAATAAGAACAGAGAGAATAGAAATCTCCTTTCCTGGCTTGACATCCACGGGCATCTTCCACACTCTCCATCCTCAGTCACCAACTGTTAAAGCTCAAACACTAACCTATGGTTACTCAGTCTTAATTCCCTTCAGCTTTCTGTAATACAGTGTTAAAAATTGGTTCATCAAGGTTGCTGTCTTTTATTATAGAGATGCTTCAGGCACTTGGCAATAAGACCATATTCTGACAATAAGTTTCTATGAGCAAAAAGTCCCAAGACTTGTAATGTGTTCATTCACTCCTTTCATTGTCAATGCAAGACAGAATTGCCAGGAATTCTCAGGATTGTCTTCTCTGGGAGAGAAATAGTCTCTTTTTCCCAGTTCACTTCTTTGTCCTCTCTCTCTCTCTCTCTCTCTCTCTCTCTCTCTCTCTCTCTCTCTCTCTCTCTCCAGCTAACTGTCTTGTCTCTTGCTATCTCTTGCTATGCCTTGATTACACACAGAAAGAACCCAGAAAAGACCGAGGCCGTCCTACCAAAAAGAGAGCTTACTAACTCCCAAGCCATCAGGTTCAGGCAACTTCACACATGAAGAGCACAAACCATTCTATCAACTCTCTGGTTCTTCGACTCTCACCAGAAATAAGGACAAGGTCCAAGGAAGGGGAAACCAAAATAAACGCCATGAAACTTGTATCGAGAAAGGGAGAGAACACTCCAAAAGCAACTAAACAATTGAAAAGCAAAACTCAGTACCACAAGGTTTTAGAAAAGATGCTTTGCCCAGCGGCCTTCAGAGAACTCCACGGGCTCTGCAGACTTACGTGGTCGGCGAGATTTGTGGAGGAGCCTGAAAGTTCTTCATGATCTGACTTGGAGCTTCCGTCTCTCTCATCAATCACGAGGTCAATGGGCATTTTCCCCTTCAAACAGCTAATGTACCGGTGGCAGAAGTTATCACACAGTTCGTGGACCTAGGAGGAGGGTCATGGCGAGGGCTCAGCTCAGGTCTTTATATGTTTCTTTCTTTCTTTCTTTCTTTTTTTTTTTAAGAGGAAGAATATCAGGTTGCAAGGTTACATTTGTAGAGAGCAACAATGTGATGTCTTCCAAAATAACTCTAATTAAGGGGTGTAAGATTTGAAAGCAAGGAAACAATAGGGCAATTGTGGCAATAGATATTATCCTCCAGAGAATCCCCTGAGCAACAAGTTACAAGAAAGAAAGAAACTGAACTGGAAGTAACTGGGTTCAGACTGGGTGAGCAGAGATGAAGATGTGATTTGATAGTAACTCGGAGGCATTCAAACACTAGAATTGGGGACATTTGTGATCCCGTTGTGTATATTTCCTGGGGGAAATGATTGATCTATGTATCAATGCAAAGACACCCCGGAGGGGACTCTTCTCTCCGCTTGCATCCTGCAAGAACTCTGGGCCCAGGAGAAGCTGAGCTAATAGAGACACAAGTAGACATTGTGTCCAGCAACACAAATGGCTCTTGCTGTACTTCAAATAATCCTGAGTGCCTGGGGGTGGGGGCTTTAAAAGTCAGTGCTGCCCTGATTCCTGTATCCTCTGAGCCCCTGGGTTGAGAAGTCTATAAAAGAGGGAAGTAAAAAAAAAACGTGATCAACATCTCCAGATGTGTAATCCCTCATCCTGGAGGCTTGTAGCATCCCCAATCATCTAGTTGAGAGAATGTGAGGGGAGGGCATCAACATGCAGACTGTTATTTCCTGCTTACCTTTTCTAACTCCAGAAGATGAAACCTTAGCACTTGTATTGCTTGTATCATCTGAAAGGGAAATTTAAGAGGATGGAGTTAGGGTTCTAATACATGCAAGTTGTGTGTGTGTGTGTGTGTGTGTGTGTGTGTGTGTGTGTGTGTGTGTGTGTGTGTGAAGGGCAGTATGTTGAGGGAATTGGGCAAAGAAAGAAGAAACCAGCAGGTGGTCAGGCAAAAACCACATATCAAGAAATAAGGAAACCAAATTATTACTGATCATCTCTTCTTCATTGGCTACAGTGGTGGGAATTAATATTTGAGGTGGCTGTAGTATGATTTTTTTCCCCATAGCCCTCACAGTGTGCTGTTGGTAAAGCTTGAGCTCTCCTACCAGGTCTTACTCCATCTATTCCTCTTTTACTGTCTCCTCCTACCCTCCACCTCACATCAAATTGGGAGGAGGAGGAGGAGGAGGAGGAGGAGGAGGAGGAGGAGGAGGAGGAGGAGGAGGAGGAGGAGGAGGAGGAGGAGGAGGAGGAGGAGGAGGAGGAGGAATAATAAAAGAAAAATAAGAGAAGAGAGAGAGGAGAGAGGAGAGGGAGAGGAGAGGAGAGGAGAGGAGAGGAGGAGAGGAGAGGAGAGAGGAGGAGGAGAGAGGAGAGGAGGGAGGGGGAGGGAGGGAGGAGAGGAGAGGAGAGAGAGCAGAGCCATTTCTTTGGATAGAAAAGCTTTTTTAGAACAGCAGACACAGAGTAAGCCTCCTCTCATAAGAAGGAAATACTCCAGATGAATGGAGAGGCAGGGCCTTTGAAAGAGGATTTAAGTACTTTTAATATTGAAATCCTGCAAATTAGCAAAAGAATTGCACCTAAAAGTGGCCTGCGCCCGATAGCCCCTCACCCCAACCCACTCCTAGCCCTCCCTCCGCTGCCCCAGCAGTTACTTCCTTCGGGGCAGCGGCCTGGGGCTCCACCGCCTGCCCTGGCCCGCAGAGGAAATCACTCCCTTCTCGCCGCTTACTCCCGAGGCCAAGACCTGGGAAGCATCCCTACTCGGCTCGGCGCCGCGGCGCCCGCTGCTGCCTCGGTGGGCTTTTTATCCCCTGAGGTCCATACCGCCCCTGGCTCGCCTTCCACACAGGAGCTCTAAATAGGTCTCCTCCCCTGTGTTTCCTAGGAGGGCTCTACTGGAACTCCATGGAGCTCCAGGAGCAAATGGGTGACTCTGAGCTTGGGACGGGGCCCGAGGCAGGGGACAAGCAAGAAACAGTGAGCCTTACCAAATTATCCAGCTCTGGATTTGAGGAAAAAAGAGGCTTTTCGGCGCGAACCTATAGGAAGCAGGGAAAGTCAGAATGAATCTTCAGCCCATTTAAAAACAGGAAAACCCCGTCCGCCACTAATCTGGATGTGGGACCGAGTACTCTGAAAGGGCAGGGGCAGAAGAGAGAACAGGGGCTTTGGTAAAATTTAAGAAACAGATTGGTGTGTTAAGTGAGTGGGGTCGGTAGAGAAACAGCAGGGCCTTCAGGTCCTGACCCGGTGGGGAAAACATTATCCTACTCGAGTTGTAGCGGGTTAGGCAAAGCGGCTCGCAGATTCTCACTACCCGCTTCTGCAGCCAGGCCAGAAGCTGGGTCTCCTCACCTCCAGCACCTCGGTGCCCATGCAGACCTCACTGCCAGGAGTCCAGCTTCCTTTGCTCCCGGGCACTCCCGGGTCCCTCCCAGCCCCTCTCCCCAATTCTTGTTCAAGTAGCTGCAGGCGGGGAAGAGGCCAAGCCCCAGATTAGGAGCAGGTCAACTTTAATTCGAGGGTCGAGCCCCTGTATTCCTGGCTAGGGGGAAAAACAAACACCCATATTTATCTCCCTTTCCAATTCGCCTCAAGGCTTAGGGATGGGGAGGAGGCGTAGAGCGCCGAGTGGGCCAGAGGAACAGATCGGGTGTCTATCCTTTTCCTCCCCTTTCAAGTCAAACTCCGAGGAAGGGGGTGGGGGAGCGAAGGGCTGCTGGGAGGGTGGGGGTGAGCGGGTCAAGAAGGTTGGACCTGCTTGGCGAAGACCGCGATGTCCTCGTTGAAGGAGTCAGAGGAACAGACGTCTCCGCCGGCCACTCCGGGTTCCCGGGGAGTGCAAGTCGCCAGCTCGCACTTCTCAAAGACCAGCGCTAACAGAGGAAACAACGGGTGCCTAACGGGCAGCGCCACGCAGAGACACACGCACGGAGACGGGGTGCAGAGGGGAAGGAGCAAGAACTGTAATCAACAAGTTTGGAGGGTTTGCATTCCTTCTTTAATACAGCAGGCACGCAACACACTACATCCTCAGTCAGCCGAGCCTGGGCCACAAACAGAAAGGAAACAGCCTGGCCTTTCCCTGGGTTCACAGGTCTTTTCAGATCAGCTCCGAGAAGCCCCCGGCCACTTTAGCCCGCCAAGTAAACATATACTCAGTTGGAAAGTAATGAAATAAGCAAGAAGCCCAGGCAATTTAGGCTCGGAGTAGATCCAGACCCCACTCCTCACTCCAGAGACGCCTGCCACATAAACCAGGACAGGGAGTGCTATTTGGTGCCCTCCCCCCGACCACCAATCTGAATTGATCTAAGGGCTTTCAGACCCGGCCGAGGGCTTCACCTACATCCACACCAAAGAGACATTCCCCAATTTGAAGAAGGTGTTCGTCTCATCTCTCCACCCTTTGCTTTATAAACTTGTTTGCCCTGCTTCCAGTAAAGCTCGGGTGGTAGGGCCAAAATAATAAGAACGTTAAACAAGAAAAGGCTTCCTTCGAAAGACCACATTTCTCCCAGCGTTACAGCTCACAAAAATAAATAAACCGCGTTTCAAAACTTGGAAGTGTGAGCGCCGGGCGCGTACGCCCTTTGTGTTCCTCCGGGCGGCTTAGCTACACCTCGGGATGCTTGAGGCCTCAGGCTTTAGGCTCAGTTGCTGTTTACCCACTGTCCCCTCCCCTCGGCATCCCGCCGCCTTCCCCACCTACCCTCAGCCGGAAGAGCCCGGCTAGTACTCGCTTGGACCCTGCTTGCCCACCCCTCCCCAATCTCCCCGAATATAAAATAATTTCCAGCCATTTTCCTGACTCCCAGGAACGGCTATGTGTGCAAGCAGCAGTCTCTTCCACCCCGCTGCACTTCAAGGTCTGCCCCTTTATTTACAGAGAATTAAGAAGTGAGTGATTAGGACTTCCTGGCCGACAGAAGCTGCCCTGATTCCAGCTCTAGCTGCGTTTAGTGACTCCCAGGCCCTCAGGAGGAAGCAGAGAGGGGAGGGGAGAAAAAAAAGAAAGAAAGAGTGAGAGAAAGGAAGAAAGAAAGAAAGAAAGGGGAACTGGAAGTTTCTTCTCGGCTGCAGAAAACTTTCCTCTTAATCAAGGCCTCTGTGAGGCTGCCTGAGACAACCAGTCCTGCGCCTTTTGGCCAGGAATCTTGTCCTTGGGGAGAAGGCCCAGCCGGCAAGACTTAAGGTCTTAGTCCTTATACAGACTGTGGGGTCTGGGGAGGTCGAACTAAGGGAGCAAAGAAGGTTCTACTATTCTGTGCTTTGACCCTAGAGCAGGCTCCCTCCCTTGTCTTTCTCTACTGCAAGCAGTCTCCTCTTGCAGAATTAAGTCCCCACTTACCCTCCCTGGTCCACCCTAACACCACCACCACCTCCACCACCACAGCCACAGCCACCACCACCACCACAGCCACCACCACCACCAGAGACAAGCACACGCACTCACACACACTCACACACAGTAAGCTGGGTCCGGGGGTCGGTTTACCCGTAGATCGCGTCCTTGTCTCTCTTCAAGGCGTCGTTGACAGCAGATCCCATGCTGGCTGGCATGACATTGGGGTGCGGGGCGTGCGCGCCGTAGTGCTGCGTGGCGTGGAGCGGCGGCCCGTGGTTTAGGTGGTGAACCGGGGGGATCGGCCGCGGCGCGTGAGGGTCTCCGTACATGGAAGCAGGAACCCTATCTGTCCATCCCGCCGTAGTGGGCAGCTCATCGTACTGTCAGAGCCCGGCAAGAGGAGGGGGCGGTGGCACAGAGAGTAAGAGAGAACCCAGGGGGGCAGAGACAGGAGAGCAAAGAAACCCGGAGCAAAGAAAAGAGGGAACAGAGGAGTGGGAATGGGATAGAGATGGGGGGGGGTTGTAAAGACGGAGGGGAGAGAGAGGGAGGGAGAGAGAGAGGGAGAGAGAGAGAGAGAGAAAGATAAAAACAAAGTCAGAAAAAAGAAAAGTACCGGACACAAGTTAAACACACTACAAACCAAACCAGCAGAAACAACAGATTTTGAAAGTTGGGAGAGGATGTCGTAAATTTTAAAATGAAAACGTCTGAGCCGAGAGCAGCATTCAGGGAAGGCAAATCAGGCGGAGAGGCCGGGGACGCCGGGGGGCACAGGGAGGCCCCGCTCCCGCTGGAGGCTGCAGAATCCCAGCGAGCCAACCCAGGGAGAAGTGGAGTTAGCAAGAGGAGGAAGCCCCGGATCCCACCCCTTACCCCCCTTCGCCTCCTCCAGGAGATCCAATAAATCAAAGGGCGAAATGAAACAAAATAAAGGGAAGAAAAACGCTAATAATCAGGCCGAGAACGGCAAGGACAAGGGAAGACTAGGGTCGGTGCCTCCCCGGGGGCTGGGAGCAGAGGGTGGGGAGGAATAATATGAAAGTTACCAGAAACATTATTTAGCAGCGGATTCCCTGCGTCCTTGTCAATTTCAGAGACAAAACAAGCAGCCGGGGCTAGTCTAGGCAGCGCGGCCCCACGCCGGCGGCTCCTACGCAGCCCGCGCCCGCCCGGAGCCGCGCGAGCAGCGGCGAAAGAGGCGCAGCGGCGGCGGCAGGAGAACCCGGGGAATCGCGCTGCCGGGGTAAAAGCTGGAGCGAGGCGAAAGCGTGTAACAATTGCACACAAGTATACACACACACACACACACACACATACACATACACACACACACACACACACACACACATACACCACTCACACGCACTCGCCGCCCGCCCGCTCGCACAGCGCTGGGACACGCGCGCCCAGACACGCACACACGCACGCACACACACTCTCACACACGCAGAGGCACAGGGGGGAAAGAAGCCGGTGAATAATTTTGCTACTATTTTTTAAAATACTGGCCGCCATCATCATCAAGCAACCAGCAGCAGCCAGCTCAAAGGGAGAGGAGGCATGGGGCAGGGCCCTGTAGGAGAGGATTTATATCTAGGTAAGTGTTGGAGATTTAAACCTACCCTTTGCGCCATCAGTCTGCGCTCCAATAAACTCCTGGATGTGTCGTATATTTAATATCCCAGTCCGGATAAGAAAGTGAGCTAGGTTGAAGAGTCCTTATTTTCCAAACCAAGGAGACTTCTCCCAATTTTCCAATGTTATTTTAGGGGGGTGGGGAAAGCCCAGTCAAGAAAACGAAGATTTTTTTCAGTGATATTTCTTCTTTTTCTCTTTTTTTCTCTTCTTCCTCCTCCTCCTCCTGATCTTCCTCCTCCTCCTCCACCTCCTCCTCCCCCTCCCCTCCTCTTCCTCTTCGGTCCTCCTTTACCCCTCTTTCTCTTCTTTTCCTCTCAGTTGAAAAAAAAAAAGAAAAGAAAAGAAAGAAAAGAAAAAGAAAAAAAAATTGTCAAGCCCCCGAACTGAAGGTTACGAGCGGCCAGTCAGCAGCCCACATGTAACCGAACTGTCGAGTTTCATGGCTTTTTGCCACTCCAGCTGTCAATCAAAGCCCGGAATGTCAAGGTAGTGAATGAATGATGGTTGATGATGATGAAGAGGAGCAATCTTTCAGACCCGTTTTTTTTTCTTCCAGTAAAACTCCGCGAGGGGTTTCTGCTTCTTGAATTTTTCCTCCCCCCTCCCCCCTCCTTTAGCTTTGCCCCCAAAACAGCTCTAATATGATCCTCTCTTTTTAAAGTATTGTTCAAAGAAAGCAAGGAGAAAACCAAGAAAAAATGAATAGTTTGCAAAAATTGGACTTCCTCTCCCCCCCCCTCCTCTGGTAGGTATTTTGTCTTTCCCTCTCTCTCTTTCTAGCTCGCTCTCACTCGCGCTCGCTCTCTCGCGCTCTCTTTCTCTCTCTGGGAGATGAGTGAGTGTCAGTAGGTGTTGGCAGGTTGGCTGCAGCCGGGCTTATAGTAGAGCCTCAGTTTGGCGGCGCGGGTCGGCGGCGGGAGAACGAAATGACGGAACCCGGAAGTCGTGGTGGCCATAGCCCGTCCTACGGCGGAGACACATCCCGGGAGTGGGGAGCTGGAGCGAGGAGGAGCGCGCAGCGCGGAGCCTCTGATATGCAGCGAGTGCGGTCGGACGGCCCCGGGGGGGGGGGCTGGGGGAGGGGAGGCTGGAGCGGAGAGGACCGGAGCAAATCAGCAAGCCTGCTTCTCAGGGGACGACGCGGGAGGGAGGGGAAGAGGGGAGGGAGGGGGGGATGAGGGAGGGGGAAGGGGGAAGGGAGGGAAGGAGGGAGAGCGTCAGGAGAGACAGGGAGAGAGAGAAGAGAGGAGAGAGAGAGAGAGAGAGAGAGAGAGAGAGCACGCGTGATTGGAGAGGGGGAAGGAAGAGAGATGGAAGAGGACAGGGAGAGCGCAGTCAGACAGGAAAACTGCAGAAAGCCACAGGGAAAGTACGGTACAGCCTCAGATCTTTTTATTTTAAACTTACTTCTCGTTTATTTCCCCACCACTCCTCTTGGCTCCTGCCTAACTGGGTCGCGTTGGGGATGTTTGGCATGGCGCTCTAGCTTTTGTTCGTTTTCATTCCGCGGCCCCCTTCCTCTGCTGGCGGATTACTAGGTCCCGAACTCTGCCGCTAACAACCTAGAGCAGCGAGCACCGCCGACTGCACCATCGCCGGGCCAGGATATTTTGTTGTTGTTAAGTGGTACTTTCTTTCTTGTGCAGATGCAGAGCCCTTGTTGTCAATATTCATTTTTTTCTAGTACAAGATGTGAGCAGCTGAACTCCGAGCATAGTCCCCCGGTGCGCTGCAGACAGGGTGGGCCACCGTGGACAGTCTAGGGGTCCTGGGCGCAATCTGGAGGGAGAAAGCAGGATGAGAGTTAGTAAGGTGGGAGTTAGTGCGGTAGGAGTTACCGGAGGGGGAGTTGTTTGCTGTTTGTTGTTTAGCGATGTAGCCAAGTGGTGTGTGTGTGAGAGAGCGAGTGAGTGTGTGTGCGCGTGTGCGTGCGCGCGGCCGGTGTGCGCCTCTAAAGTGAATCTTAGATCTAGGAAGCACTGGAGGAGAAAGATTAAAAAGCATGTGAGACAGAAGATGCTTGCGAGGAGTGGCTGGCGCTGGCAGCCCAGCTTTTGTTATGGTTGCCCTGGGCGCAGCGGTTGTAAGGAGGGCTAAAGGCCGAGATAATTACACCGGGCGGATTTCGCTGGATGGGGACGAGGGGACTGTCTCCTAAAGAAGTTTTCCCAAAAGGAAAAGGAGGCGAGTAAGGTTAGAAAGGTAAATACCCGACAAGGTTTTGGTAGAAACTAGTTCTGGCCGGGGTCCCGCCCAATCCCTGGCCCGAGTTCCAGCTGGCTTTACCTCCGCGCTGCTGTTTCCCCCGCGGCTGCGCGTCAATCAACGGGAGAGGAGAGCTGGGGGCGGAGCTTCGGTCACCCGGCGCGCGTAGCCGAGTTCACCCTGCCGCCACCAGGCAGCTGGCAGCGCGACCCAGCCTTGCACTGGGAGCGATCCCTCTCCCCAACTTCTCACCCTCGCCCTGGGTTCCGGGCCCCAGGCCCAGAGAACCTCAAACAGAGTAAGGGTCTGCTGTTCAACTGCCGCCTCCCTCCCCAACTCTGAACCCATTCTGTAACGTAGAAAGCAGCGTCTCCTGCAAGGGTGCCTTTGACTGGACTTTCTCGTGGGGGAGGTGGTGGATGGGAGTGGTTAGGTATAGTAAAGTTGTGTGTGTGTGTGTGTGTGTGTGTGTGTGTTTGTTTGTGTGTTTGTGTACGTGTACGAGACAGACACACAGAGAGCGAGAGAGAGAGAGAGAGAGAGAGAGAGAGAGAGAGAGAGAGAGAGAGAGAGAGAGAGAGAGAGAGTTTTCGCCCCTTTAGCATCTTCCTGGTTTCCTCGCAAGCTTCTGAGCCTTCCAAGCTAGCTAAAACTACTGCATGCCGAGACTCCATGCCGAGTCTGAGGAAATTTGGCCTCGTTTTCCTAGGGCTGGTGAATGAGCTCCGGAGGTCAATAAAGCCCTCCAAAAATGATGAATGATTGAGCACCTGTGATGATGATAGTGATTACCAGAGCAATTAAACAGTTTGATTAAATGAGCCATCATAACAATGATGTCTGCGGGAAATCGGCCCTCACATATAAAGACAGTGTGGAGGAGCTGGCAGAGGCACGGAGAGCGCGCCGGGAGAGGGGCTGCGGCCCGAGCGGGTTTGGCTCCAGTGGCCAAAGCAGGGAAGGCGGGCTTGGGGACCTTCTGGGAGCAGAGTTCAGCCAAGGGTTTCCGTCTCTCTTTCTGTCCGGCTACAAGCCTAAGACAGCGGACCAGTCTGGAACCCGAAGGACTGTAGGGTCCTCCCCCCGCCCCCACCACTTTTTTCCTCCCTAGAAGAACTTCAAGATTACAAATATCCGTCTCATTTGATGCTGAGTTACTCGTCGACGGATAAGAAAAGGTAAGTAAAAAGAAAAGGAAAAGTTGGCCTCCAGAATTTTATTGGGTGTGCGTGTGTGTGTGTGTGTGTGTGTGTGTGTGTGTGTGTGTTGGGGGGTGTAGTTAAACCCCAGTTTATCCTGCTAGGGTAAAAGAGAGGGAAAGAGAAAGGGAGAGAGGGAGGGAAGACACACACAGAGACAGACACAGAGAAAGGAGAGACGGACACAGAATATGAGAGAATATTTGGCCTGGCTGCAGACCATTTTCTGCTTCACAGAGTTGTGGATGGTACTGGATCCAAGTTGTCAGCCCAGCGCGGCTGGCAGAGTCTACACTCAGTTTTAACTCCTCTAATTGTTCTTAATTTTAACATTGGCTCTTTATTATAGCCAGTAGGATTCTTGCTATTTAAAAAGCCCTGGTTAAGTAAATGTCAGTTAATAAGTTTCTTTTTCAAAGGAACGCCAGTTTCCGAGATAAATGCTTCTTTTGTCAAGAACAACTTCGTGAGAAGACTCCGCGTCTTCCTCTAAGCATGCTTAGCGCTTTATTCCCACACCGCTACGGCGTCCCCCCCCCCGCCCCCTTGATATTGTAAAGCGATTTAGTTTCCCTGTAGCCTTTATTTAGTAAAACTTCTTAGCATTAAAAAAAAACAGCAGTAATAAAGTTTCTCCCTGAGTAAAAATCCAGATTGATTATTTCTATATTCTAAAGCAACCGTTAAGGAAATAATGGCTTGATGAAGGGTGGCAATTTGGGGTTTTACAAAGAAGAAAAGTGTGAGCTCCGCTTTATCATGTGGGCAGTGCAGAGGAGTTTTAACTTGAACCTCTTCCTCTCCTTCACCATGGAACTTCTTATGCATTTTGGCAAATGCATTAAAGCAAACAAGAGGACAATCTAGTTTGATGTAGGGGCAGAAAGGAAGGACATTTTAAGATAGTCTCAAAGAGAAAGGTGATAATTTTTACTTTTAGAGGTAAGAAGAGTGATGTGGCTGAAATGAGTGCGCTGGTGAAGGCCTTTTGGCTTTGAAATTCATTTCATCTAAAAGGAGGTGCTGCTTCCCCAGTAACTGAGAAGAAGCATGCTATTGGTGAGACTGTTAGTTTAAATGTTAGTTTTAAAATCTACCACTGCAGTGTGTTACACAGGCATTCAAGTTGGAGTTGATTTGGGGTAACTGTCCTGATCCCTGTGACACCACAAGTTGTGGTCATCAACAACTTGTGGGTGTTTTATTAATACAGCAGCATAGGTGGCATGCGGTTAAGGACTGCTTCTGTTCCCCAACCTTGACTCCCATGTCTGGCAGAAGCCATTCCACAGCAGAGAGGTGTCCACACTTTTCCTTCTATGTGTGGACACCTTGTTTTCAGAGCTTCACACTCCACACCCTTTGTGGATTCATTTACTCTCCCACATTTGAGGTGAAGGGAAATAGGTGGGTCAGCCCCAGAGACAAACAAGAGATGGGGGTCACAGGCGCCACGCACACCTCAGTCAACAGTCAGCTCCTTCTGCCCAGGCTGGAAATGGTTTTAACAGGCGGTAAAATTTCATCTTGCGGTGTCAAATTGGGGTCATTTTGGGGTTAGAGTTCTCAGTGTCCGTGAGGAGCTGTCCAGCTGTGTGGGGACTCATTAACTGCAAAAGATCTGTTTCAGTAAAAACAATTCAAAGACAATTGGAAGGGCTAAAGACTCTCTACAAATCGCGTTTTACAAGTGCCCCAGAACAAATATGGTTGGTAAAACCTATTTCTTCACAATCTTAAATCAGCTACTTAGCTCTGGAGTGGGGGGTGGGAACATTGAATTAAAAAGGAGGTGAAAGGGGGGTACCGAAGGGGGGTGAATGAGAAAGAGAATTGGGCCTCTCAAATTTAAGAGTCTGTTTTTAATCACCCCTTTCTTATTGAAGCATCCCCTAGACTTCTGAAAAGCACTCCTTTCTATTTCTCCCTTTCTTCTTTTGATCCCTTGTGGAATGTTACTATAGGTAACATTAAGGATTTAAGGGAATAATGTAAGCCCCCCTAGTTCTGTAGTCCACCGGCGTTGGCTTTTGGGAGGGGAGTTAATTTGAAGCAGCATTTATAAACTCCAACTTTATTTTAGCTGAACTTGGTCAGCCTCCTTGAGGTAATAATTGTGACTGTTCTTTTTATATGTCCCCCCTCCCAATATCCAGATCCTCTGCACAGATAACTACAAATTCCTCAGAACTGTGAGGTCCTAAAGTGTTAATCTATGTATTAAAATCACCAGATTTAAATCCCTTTGTCTTCTTTACAACAGTTAGAACAATTGATGCTTTATTACCAGAGCGAGTAAATCCAGCCTTAATCTTGTTTGTAACTTTAGTTAATGTTTTGATTTGGAATATTTCGTATCAAGGAGACTTTCATTTAAGAAAAAAAAAAAGCTGAGATTATGTTTGAATTGGGGAGGGTCTGTTCCTCAGTTTAATGAAAGATAACTTATTCCTTTGATTCAAGAGGGGTTTCGTTGGGTCAAAGAAAAGCTCGGTGCTAAAATGGGAAGCTAGACATATGAAATGCCAGAATTTTTGACAAAACAACATTGATACTTAAAAGTAAAGTATCATTAGGAACGGAGGACATTTATTTCCTTGAACTAGTGAATCTAGCAAGGGGAGGGGGAAACCTTCAAAACACACCATCCATTTACTCTTTCTCTTTCCACACCACCTCTGCTCCCAATTTCCCATTTACATCTGCACTGCTTTCCTCTGGGTTCTAAAGGAGGGTGAGTTTTTTAAGTCCTTTTCCAGGCTTCCCAGGGTGTTTGTAAATTGTTCTCCAAGGGTGCTATGGCCCTGTAGAAACAGTTCCGAGCCTTGTGTTATTGGACAAAGGCTCAGGACTTGGGTTGTCTCCCGCCCGGATCCTGCTGGCTGATAGTTGGAATTTTTGATATATATTTTATTTGGTGTTTCAATTAATGTGTTTGTCCCACACTCCAGCCCTTGGAGACACGTATTAGTTTTAAAAACATCTCTTCTCCTTAAACCTAGGCTCATCTTTGTGAACTGTTTTTGACCTTCTCAGCAGTGAAACTGAAAAGTTACACTCAAAAGATTTCTCCTCACTTCCTTGTCTGTTACCTCGGTTCATGCTCTTTCGAGATGGTGTCTACAAAGGGAAGGGGACACTGTCCTCACACCACTACCACCACCATCTTACTGGTTTTTCCTTTTGCTTTGTGTTTATTTTTATTTATTTATTTATTTATTTTTGCTTTTTCACCCCTGGGTGTTCTGTCATAGACTTTTCTCCCTGGAAATACGATCAAATCAACCGACAGTAGAAAAAGAAAAAGAAAAAGGATGGAGTGGAATTGTTGCGTTTTGCTTTTGCCCTGTTTGATTTCTTCCAATTTTAGCTGTTTCCCTATGTCTCGGAAAGAACGGGTTTCAATAAATAGCCCTCTAGCGCTATCTGGCGGGGCTCCAAACGCTCCGTGCACTGTGGCGCTGTCAGTTTCTTCTTCCCACGCCCTTCCTCATTTCCTTTTCCTTTTCCTTTTCCTCTTCCTCTACCTCTTGTCACTTTTGCTCTCTGTATCCTATTTCTAGTCTTTTCTTTCCGCCTCTGCCGGGTTTCTAATCTGTAGTAAACTACAGTTTCCAGTGCAGACAGGAGACCCCGCACCGGCCAGTTGTAACTAAATAGCAGTCTGGCCACCCAGATCATGCAGGCTTTCCAGTCCCGTTCCAGCGTGGCTTACACCCATCTTCTTCCTTTGTTGAGCACCTGAGCGGTGTTAAAACTGTTGACAAGTCCCACGATCTCCGTGGGTGGTGTTTTGAAGGGGCTTAACAATTGGGAAGTTTGATGGAAGGAAACAAGACCCTGGGATTCCCGGCTAGCACAGCATATCTAAGTTTGAGCTCTGAAGGCCAGGACTTCCCGTGTGAAAGGAAGGAGGCTTCTACGAGATAGGACAGCACAACAAGGGACAGGGTTTTTTTAGAGGAATAGGTCACCGGTGAACACGTGCTCTTGGACCCCCGGGGGAATCTAGGTTTCCAAGGGACCATCTCAGTCTGCAGTCTACATCCAAGGCGCCTATCCATATTCTCTTCCTCAGTTAACCAGATTTATTCCTAGAACTCCCACCAAACACACACACACACACACACACACACACACACACACACACACACACACACACACACTTTAGAGACTAGTGTCAAAGTGGGAGTAGGAAAACCGGATAGAAAACAGACATAGTGAACCAACACACACCATTCAGGTAAGCCAGTGGTGCTAAACAGTTACGTGCATCTTCCTATACTTAAAATGTGCTCAGTGATGTGAGCAGAGGTGAGAGGAGACCACGACAGGCAGCTCTGCTAGGTGGCCCATCGTTGCTAGGCTGCTGTATTCATTCGTATTCTCTTTTTCTCATCCTCTCCCTTCTTTCCCTCCCCCATTCCCCCTCCCGCCTTGCTTCTCTTCCCCTTTCCCTCTCTCCCACCCTCTCTCCTCCATTCCTCTTCTGTTTACCCTCTTCCTCCCTCTCATCCTTACTCCCACTCCCAGCCCTTTTCCTCACACTCAGCCTGAAAGAAACTTCCAATCTTTGCTTTAAGCAAATGTCTTCCTTCCACTTCTCCAAACTCTGGGATTCAAGTGGCCAGGAGTCGAGTTAGGAAATCCTAACTGCTTCTAAGTAGAAAGGTGGCCACATCTCCTAATGTACCTAGAAGGTGTGTATAGTGCAGGTGTGAGAAACTTGCCTGTAAGTGTTCTTACCAAAGAACGGGGCTCAAGTCTGCAGCACTGTATATACAAGTGACAACATAGAAGGGAAAGGAGCAGAGAAGGTGGCCTGCTACCAGCACTACTCCTCAAGAATCCCTCCCTCCCACCCCCACTTTTGAGGGAAGAAAGCACAGTTTGGGTGTAATTAATTGAAGATTGTTTTTAGGTCATCGTTAGTCAAAGTGCAAATAATTGCTGACCATTTTTACTTAAAATTGAGCAGCCTGAGAGTGATAGATCGATTCAGAGGATAAAAATGATGTATCAAAACATCAATGTCGATTATTTGAAATATTGTAGTCGAATTTTTTTTTTATTGCTTCATCGGTTAAGTGTCTGAAAGTGTGGTGTTCAAACATATATTTATGTTGTCAATACTGTCAGAACTGTCAGTTTTACTATACCGGATTTGTACTACATTTCAAATTTGCTCATTTGCATAAAATGTCCACCCTAGGATTCCCCCCACCCCACCCCACCCCATCTCTGGAAAATCCCTGTCAGTTTTTTCAAAAGATTCTGCAATCTCTGCCTGAGCTAAAGTGGGCACTGCTTCTTTTACTCAAATTTCCAGGACGGATTAGGCGTTCTTTCCACATTTTTAACCTTGAAAGAGGCACTTCCTTCTTTTTGCCTAACTATGTTTTTTCTCCGAGAGCACTGGAGCAGTACAAATGCCATATTCCAGCTAAGAGGTACAGCTCTTGGGTAGGACAACTGGGTAAAACAGTCTACTCTACTCTCTTGGCCACACTCAGGTAAACCCAGACTCTACCAAGCCTGGACATCAGGGCCCGCCCTCAAATTACCTGAGAGATTGAAATCTTCCCAAGAAAAATGAATGTGAGAGTAAAAATACCCTCTCTTTCTTTTTTTCACTTAAAAGCTGCGCTGGTAGGAGAGGAAATAATACACATGAGTGATCGGCACGTTTTACCTTTAAAAGCTTTTGAACTCCATCGAAAGACACAGGTTGCAAGCAGAACTGACAGTTTTAATTCTGCCCATTTTCACGAAGCACGTCAGATCAGAGGCACTCATTTATTTTATGGGGTGGGGCATTAGAAAGGCAGATAGGGTGAATTTGATTGTATCTGTCCTAGAAATCCCAGAGAAATTAAACTCTCTCACTGAAACAAAAACATTTCATTGCGCTGTACAATTAGTCTAAAACTGAGATTTATAAATCCGAATTCCGTCTAATCTTGTGCTTTTTACATCCCAGCCCAGAATTCTAGAAAAATCTAGCAGGAAAGGCAGGACGCTTCTGCATTAACCGTAAGGATGTGCTGTTGTTTTTGTAAGCTTAAAGTGCTTTTCATTATCCTTTTAATGTACTTAAATAGGTCTGTTTGGACAGTCAAAGAAGCTACACAGACAAAGATGGTTTGGCTGCCTGCCGTCAGTCCTAGTATTTTGAAAAACAGGAAAGAAAAAAAAAAAAGGAAGAAACGTAAAGAAAAAAATCTGAGCGTTTCCATGCTCAGAAGTAAATAAGTAAATAAATGAAGTACAAGGCAGAAGAAAGTTGGCTGCTTGGATCGTCGAAGTGAACGCGTGTATGAATGTCTTGGAGTCCTATTTGTGCGTTACCCCACCTCCCCCCAACCCACTCTCCAAGGCAAGGGCGTGGAGGGATCACCCCCGGAGTGCTGTGTTTACTCTTTTTTTTTTTTTTTAATCTCTCGGCTATGTATGACAAGTGTTACTTGAAGATAGTCATCGGCCTTCTCCAGATACTCCAGGTTTGCCGTAATGATCTGCAGAAGAGAGCTGCCAGCACTTTCTCACATCCCAAGGTGTTGGCGGAACTCGCGGCGAGGGGAGAGTGGCTGCAAAGCTTAATTGCCAAGGAGAGGGCGGGGTGCCGCCCGGGACCCCGGGCGGGGGTTGGGGAGGTAAGATGCAGCCCAGGAGGTCTTTCTGGACGCTGAACTCTCCAGTTGGAGACTATTTGGACAAGGTATGATTGCCCCCCACCTGCCAATTCTCTCTCCCAATGCCTTTGGGGAGAAGTGATACCCTTGTGTAACAATTAGCTCAGACAATAAAAATAATTGGAAAATCAGTTGGAATTTCTGAGTTTTTAATTACGCTTAATTTTGCACTAAGCCGTAAAATTACGAATGCCCCTCAATTAAACACTTTCCTCTTGCAAAGCGTTTAACAACAATTATTCCTTAATCAGTCTGAATGCGAGTCACAAATGGTGCTTTTCCACATCAAAAGGACGTCCTTCCACGTTACCTTTTAGTCATAAGAGGATTAATTCCTATAATTAGAGGGATAAATATGTGCATAAATATCTCTCTCATTCTCTCCTTAACAACAACAACAACAACAACAACAACAACAACAAAACACTTTCACTGTGTAGGAGATGTGGTGGGCGAGAGAAGGGGAGGTGTTGTTGATGCTGAGAGGTCGGCTTTGGCCAGAGATCCTTTGCATGCTGTGGTGGTGGGAATACTGGGCCTTGGGCGCGCATCAGGGAACTGGAAGGACACGCGCACTCACACTCAGGAACGCGCTGGATCGAGCATGAGTGGTCCAAAGCTGGGGACTCCAGGACCTTCTCGGGGTCCAGCCGAATTCTTCCAGATTGCAATCCACATTCCACTTTCGCCTCTGGCCGGCGCAGCAGGACTTTATTCTGATCCGTGCCGAGGTCCCTAGGAGTGGAAGTCCCTACCCTAAGCCGGAGCTCCAGCTTGACTTTTCAGGCTGCAAATAAAAATTGAGCATGACCTTTTAAAACTCCAGTGTGAATATCTCATTTACCTAATGACTTTATGTCACCTACGGAGAAGGTCAATTTCCTCTTAACCTTTCCCCTGCTGCTGCAGTAAGCATTCTTCCCTAATCAATGGTGGCTCGAATGATCAATTCCCATTTTATGATCGCTGACAAAGTCAGGCTAGAGGCGGGGTGAGACTGCGCTGTTGGTTTGGCCGGGACAGGGGCTTCGGGTACGCCCAGCTCCGCCCGGCGCCTCTGGAGGCTGCTCTCTCTCCTGCGAGTTCAGAGACCTTGGCAAACTTCCCTCCCCCACACGCCGCCGAGACTTCTGAGTTGTCACTAATCCGAACCTGAAATTCACCAGAGCCCCTTTGGTTACCGACAACGATCCCCGCTGCTGCCGGGCCGCCTCCTCCTCCTCCTCCTCCCTCTTCCGAGCGCTTTCATTTCTAAGTCTGCAGTCAAGATTGCCCGACCCTAAAGAGAACGCGTTACTTTTATTTTTCGAAATTAAAATACTCTCCTCTGCCTTTTATTGTGATTCAGCTTCCCCAGGTTAACTTCATGTAAACAAAGCAACAAGAGCCTAAGGGCCAAGGACCTCCCTCCCAACGCCCTTAACACACACACACACACACACACACACACACACACACACACACACACACACACACACCACCCCACTGTATCACGTTACCTCGGGTTACCTTAAAGGGTGTGTATTAGACATTACTTTTTTTGCCTCTATTTAAGTTATCCATGCCTTCCTCAAAAGCAAATTACTAAATAAAAGCTAATTAGGGGTAAGTTTGCAACTCTTGATCTTTGTGAGTTCAAGTTGATCACCTCCCTTTTCTAGGCTCTCCTACAGCAGTTGACTTTCACGCGCACAAGGCCTGTTTGAAATAGGGATTTCTTCCTTCGTCCCTCCTTTTCTTTTTTGCTTTCTTTTATCCATTTATTTGTTTGTGTACTCACTTAACATCCCGGATTACGGCTCCTCTCCCTCCTCTCCTCCCAGTCCCACCCTTACAAACCTCTTCCCTCTCTTCCCCCCCTCCCCTTCTCCTCCAAGAAGGGGAAGTCCCCCATGGGTACCAAAGGGCTTTGGCACAGCAAGTTACAGCAGGACTAAGCATAGCCTCTCCCACTGAGGCTGGCCCAGTAGTGTAGTCCAGCTAGGAATCCAACAGCAGGCAACAGAGTTCGAAACAACCCGGACTCCGATTGTTAGAGGACCCAAGTGAAGACATAGCTTCACGTCTTCAACACACGTGTAGAGTCCCAGGTCCAACCCCTGCATGCTCTTTGGTTGGCGATTCGCTTTCTGTGAGCCCCCATGGGCCCAGTTTGGATGATTCAGTACGTCTTCTTGGGGTATCCTTGACCTCTCTGGCTCCTTCAGTTTTAAGACTGAAGTAGAGATTTCTTTGCACCAGTTCTCCACAGATAACTAAAATTTACCTTATTCCACCCCAAGTCCATTTTCACTCCGAAACCTGCAGAAGCTACCTACTGTTTTCAAATGATTTACTAAGTCTTGCCAAGCTAGGATTCAATCACAGGAAATTCACTGTTCTGGGAAAAAGGTATCCTGTGGGCAGGGTTTGGGGCAATTTCCTTGGAGGAGCCAATTCCTCAGTTCTGTACTGACCAACTAGTTACAACAGAAACCTCAACTCCTTAGGTTTCTATTTAGCCTGGTCTACCTATGTAGACACTCTTTCAAAAGGAGTATAAATGACCCTGCTAACTCAGACGATGTCATTGCTTGTGGGTAGATATTTTGCCAAAAGTTGAAAGTATTTATACAATCATGCGAAAATGAAACTCTTCCACTCTTTATCTCCATTCTGATCTAAGAACAAACAGGAGATAGGATGGGAGTTCAAGGTGGGTCATTAATCATTTTAGCCCTGTTCCTCGTGGCCACTCTTGGCTCAGACCCATCCATGATGCTGGGCTGTAGCCACTCAGAGGTAGCCAGAGCAAACCAAGCTCAAGTATTGGCCTGGGCAGATAGCTAGTAGTCCCCAGTCTTACTGCTTGCTGTGATCCCTACCGGGAAATCTGTTTGTAATTTTTTTCTTTTAGATTTATTTATTATATATAAGTACACTGTAGCTGTTTTCAGACATACCAGAGGAGGGCATCAGATCTCTTTACAGATGATTGTGAGCCACCATGTGGTTGCTGGGATTTGAACTCAGGACCTCTGGAAGAGCAGCACGTGCTCTTAACTCTTGAGCCATCTCACCAGCTCCTGTTTGTAAGTCTTGATGAGTTAGATTCTGGATTGAACTGGTCAAAAGCCTAATAAAACCCTAGTTGCACTTGGGCTTTTATATGATTTGTGTCACATTCCAGACTGCAACCAACCGTAACCTGTCTATAGGTCAGAAAGTGCTTGTACTGGAAGCTTCCCATGACTAAGAGAACTCAGTGGGACTTTTTATCTCTCTGACAGAGAGGCAGACAGATAGGGGATGGGCCCCTTGACCTCAGATAATTACTAAGTCTTTCCTCTTCAGCAAATTTAATTCTCACACGAAGAGTAATTAACAATGTATGATTACTTACTCTGAGAATTTCCTTTTCTTATCTTAACAGCTTTCCTAGGGATGTTGAAGAATTTGCTCAAAAGTCATTTCTGGTTTCATTGCATTTAAACATCTTGCAATCTTTCCATTTCTCCCCCAGTCTCCTTGAACACTTAGTTTTGAGCTGCATTTTAATCTAGTGTGCCCACTCCACACCTATTCCCACCCCAATAGAGAACAAAGCTATGCTGTAGCCCCTTAGCCATAGGACCTATTCCAAGATGCCCCATGGCTGTCTGAAGCCATAGACAGTGCTGAACCTTGGTATGTGTTTTCTTATACATATTTATCTTTGATAAAGATGAATTTATAAATTAAACACTGATAGAAAGTGACAGCAATAATGAAAGATAATAAATAATAAATAAAATATAATCATAATATGATAAATAATAAATAAAATTATTTAAAAATTATAAAAAAATCATGCTGTAGCAAAAATTCTTAAAACTTAATGAATCATTTAGTTCCTGACTTTCTCATTTCATGTTTAGGGACTGTGGTTGACTATGAGTAATTAAAATGGCAGAAAGCAAGCCCTCCAATAAGAGTGTACTCTTATACATTAGACTGTCCCTTGGAAATGGAAAGTTGTTCCCCAAATTAAAAGTTCTTAATTTGGAGAGCACTATTGAAAGAAGACTTTAAAAAAATAGTACAAACACAGCTCCCTTCCTTTGTGATTATAAGTTAAGTGTCAAGAGGCAAGCCACAGCCCTGGAATGGGAAGAATGTTCACATAAACCACTTGCTGCTCCAATGGACATGAGGCAAACCTCACCTCCATCTCACTCAAGCACCCCCAAGGCTGAAAGAACCTGTCACCTCTGAGGGCTTTTGGAACCCCAGAACAAAAGAGATCTGGGGAGACTGAGGGGACTCAAGTGTGGCCTGGAGGCAGGTCCTGGGTCTGTCCCCACTTGTTAGTGGTTTTGTAAGTCACCCACGCTCTTTCATTCAAACTGAGGCTTAACACTTGTACATTTCTATGGGATTTAATATATATTTACAAGGTGTGATGGTCAAATCAGGGCAAACTGTACTTCCATATCAGCAAATGCTAATCATTTCTAAATGCTAAAAACTTTCATATTCTTCTAGTTGCTTCGAAACACATCACAGATTGTTGAAACCCATAGTTTACCCTACTGCGCTACGAACAACCAGGACGGGTTCCATCTAACTGTGCCGTGTAGAAGTGGGAATTTCTGGTGTTCTTGAAAAGTCAGTTGTGTCATGGGATGTTTTTCTGGAGGCTGTCTTGTGAGAGGAAGTTTTGCTGAAGCAGACTTCCACTTCAGCATTGGTTTTCTCTAACTTCTTTCCACAATCTCTCCCTCTGCATGCTCTATTTTCCAGAGATTACTATTCCTCTCTACTCTTGGATGAGACCGGCCTTTCATTTTCGTATCATCTAGTATGTACCAATTGGTCTCTGGCTTGTTTCATGTAACATAATGACCTCCAGTGCCTTATATGTTGTTACAAATGACAAAACTTCATTTTTCTCTTATGGTGGCATAATATTCACACACACACACACACACACACACACACACACACACACACACACACACCCCTTCATAGTGACTCCTATTTTTTTTTTCTTCTTTTCGGAGCTGGGGACCAAACCCAGGGCCTTGCGCTTGCTAGGCAAGTGCTCTACCACTGAGCTAAATCCCCAACCCCAACTCCTATTTTCTTCACCTACCCATATATTAATGTTCACGTTGGTTGGTTTGACAACAGGTAATTATGAATAATACTACAGTAAATAAGGGGGTGTAGAAACTCGATGGCTTTGATATAATGATTTAATTTCTTTTGGATAGATGTCTAGTGGCCGAATTGCATGAACTGAGAAATACGCCTGTCTCTGCCTCCCCAGAGTTGAAGGCTGATTTCTTTGCCCTGCAACCAAACTATGTGAGGCCTTCAGCAACTCAGTCTAGTCCTGATGGGCCGTATTCTATTTTGTTTCAGAGACTTATGGGATCTCCCTGACCAATAGGGACCTTATATAGAGTCATCCTATGCCTGACACTGAGACTCTCACTTAATAATTCATGATTTCTCAGTGCAGCTTTGTCTACTATGAACATTCGCTATTGTTCTGTCTTTTTGATGGCAGGTGTTCTAACTGGAATGTTATTTCTCATTGTAGTTTTAATATTTATTTCTTGGAAGACTGATGATATTTAGCATTTTTTTCATATAATTTTTGACCATGTATGTGATATATTTTGAGAACGTTTTATTCAAATCTTTGAATCATCTTTAACTAATTTGTATGTTTATCTCTCTTCTATATACCTATCATCTATGTATCTATTTATGTATATATCTACCTTTCTATGTATCTATCTATGTATCTATCTATGTATCTATGTATCTATGTATCTATGTAGCTATCTATGTATCTATGTAGCTATCTGTGCATCTATGTATCTATGTAGCTATCTATGTATCTATGTAGCTATCTGTGCATCTATGTATCTATGTAGCTATGTATCTATGTATCTATCTATCTATCTATCTATCATCTGTCTATCTATCTATCTATCTATCTATCTATCTATCTATCTATCTATCTATCTATCTATCATCTTAGACAAGGTCTTTTACATAGCTCTAGTTGTACTGGAATTCACTATGTAAAGAAGACTGGCCTCTACCTTACAGAGATCTGCCTGTTCTTCAGAAGTAAAGCTGTGCGCTATCATATAATTTTTACATGATATGTGTTAGTATTTTGCCTGCATGTATGTCGGTGTCCTACTTGCAAGTGTAGTGCCCAAGTATGCCAGAAGAGGCTGTCAGAGTCCCATGGAACTAGTTACAGATGGTTGTGATTAGCAATTTGGGTGCTGGAAATTGAACCCAGGTGCTCTAGAAGAGTAGTCAGTGTTCTTGAGCACTGAGATATCTCTCCAGCCCCTGTCATTTTATGCTACACATTTAAGGTTCCTTATATATTGTGCTTACTAGTCCCCTGCTGGATAATGAATTTGCAGATATATTCTCTTAATCCTGCAGACAGTTTCCTTTGCTGGGCAAAAACATCCTGGATTAGCTTGTCCCCATTTGTCTTTATATATCTGTTTCATGTCACTTTCTAATGCTTTAGCTATCAGTAACCTGAGGCAAGTGAAGTGAAAGTTTCTGGATATGCCAGCTGATGCAGACTCAACTCACATGGCGTTTGGCTGATACAGACTCATGTGATGTTTTTCTGAGACAAGACCCCTGAGAGGACATGTGATGTGTGGAGAGAATATAAATAGGACTCAACAGACAACGACGGCACACTTACATAGCTAGCTTTGCAATGTTTTGTCGGTCTCATTCTTCGTCTTCACTTCATTGAGAGAAGCATGCCAGATAACTTCTCCTGGCTCTGCTGGTCCTGGTCTCTCCAGTGACTCCTGCCAATTGGATGGAGGCCTGGCAGTTTCTGTTGGGTCTTGCCAGCACTGCTGATTCAGGTTTGGTATCCTGACACTATTGAACTGGACTGCTGGTATCCTACAACGGGGGTTGGAGTCGCCCGAGGAACTATTTCTAAACAGGTCTGCATCCCCTTGTCTTTTTACTCTCTCTTCTCCCCTACCTTTGGATGGTGGGCTAGAAGAAGGCAGGGAGTCAAAGCATTTGAAAACCATTATTAAAAGTAGGAGTTTTTGTTTTTGTTTTTGTTTTGTTGTTGTTGTTGTTGTTGTTGTTGTCTGTCTGTTTTAGGCTTTTTTAAAAATCTATGGCTATAGGCAAAAAAATCCTGACAATATCTGACATTGCTGGGCAACTTATGTTGGTTCCTCAACACTTTCTTTATTTTGTCCTTCTAGTTTTCTGAGCCTAGGGTTGGCATGAATGGTTTCAGAATTCCACAGTAAGCATGGGCCACAGAATTCCACAGTATGTGGAGAATGGGTCAAGTTTGGTTTGGTTGTTGATTCCTAGGGTTCCAGTAATATATATTAGCTCATTTAATTTTTAATATATATATATATACATATACATATATATATGTATAGTACAAGTCCCTTACATTTAGCAAAGGCTTAATAAATAAGATACTATGTTATTTTTAACAATCATTATTTGGTACGACTTTCTTATTTCATATGTGAGGAAATTAAGCCCCAGAGCAGGCAATTAATACATTCTAGACCTAATTAACTCAAAGCAGTGACAACCCAGGGACCAAATCCCTGAACTGTGGCCCCACAATCGCTGTTCCTTACATAATGTCTTGTTGAGTAATACATGTGGGGGCTCTTTTTTTCTGTTGGTGCAGGGAGAAGAGGAGAGGAGCTAGGGTGGGAGGCACAAGAGACAACACCTTGAACCGCCAGTAACTTTGCTTCTACTAAATGACTGCTGAAATAAAGTATGTCTTGGCAATTTAGAACCCCATGATTTCACAATGGATAGAACAGGTATGCAAAGGGGCGAGAGATGCATGCTTGACAGGTTAAAAACAAATTTATGAGCACAAATTGGAAGTTTTACCAGGAAGCATAATAGTGTGTTCCAGACGTATAAGATACAACAGCATTAATTTTCAAATGAAGGCTCAATTGGGGATTAGCAACATGGGTAGCATAGAAGTTTCATAATTCTTTAGAACACAGTGATGTGCTAGAATATCTCTAAGGAACACAGCACCAAATCCTAGCCCACAGACACCAGGCTAGGATTAATCACACTAATGAAGTGATAAAAATTACTTATTCATTCCTTCTACCTTAATGCAAACGTTCAAAACATTGCCGAGTTTCCTTGTTTCTCAAGAACACTTACAGGTGTTGACACAGGAGAGTGATTAAATGTACTTTTGGCTTGAGGTAAGCAGACTCTGGGAAAGAAGCAAGGTAGAAGTACAGCAAGGCTGCTATGGGAACATTGAAGAGGTTGTGAAGGGAAAAATAAGAATGGAGGAGACTTCCCTGGAAAAGGTCCAGGCAAACGGCAGTACCTCTCCTCACAACTACAACTGTCTTCTAAATCCTTCCAAATTATCAGAGATATCAACTTATTAATGTCTAGCTTTTTATTAACCTAAGTATTAGTAATGAAATAAGAGTGTAATATTGCAATTTTACTCTACTGCAGCAGGCTGGCTGGAGTATATGTGGAAGGGAGAAAAATTTAAATAATGTTTCCCTTGGTGACTGGAGTATATAATAGGAAAACTGGGCTAAATTTAAAAGGTGATATTATACACAGATTCCGTGGAAAATGTCACCTTACAAAAAGATTGCATTAGTGTACTATACCAATTAGGTCTTATTTATATAGTAAGTTGGGCTAAGCTCAGCACAGATGTAGCTTAAAAAATAATTTGGAACTTATGCCTGGAGAAGAATTATAAAACAGGACTGTTTATTTCTGAACCCAGGAGGCATTCGGACACAATTAGACATGTTAATAAAAATAACCCAATCTGAGTCCATTCTTTCTACACAGTCTTTACAAAGTCGATCACTTCCCTCTGCTGATTGATGTCTAAGTCTGACTTACTTTGCCTTGATGGTGCTACCAAACTTGAGTGATTTTCCACTGATGTCCAGATCTCAAAGTGATAGAACCCTGGTAAGTACTCACTTCTGCTGCTCTTGTCCACGGGCTTTAATTGTCTCAGCTTGCTCCTCTGGTCTCTTTCCCCAATTTCAAAAGCTATCTTTAGTCATTAATTGCACATTAATTAAGTGTGCATATATGTCCATATGTATGATGCATGTGTTCTCCTATTTTAGCTATAGACAATTATCTCTACAACCTGGGAGTTAAATTATCGTTTAACTGGGAGTGTCTAAAGTTGGGTCTTTCTTTCTCCCAATCTTTTGTATATGTCATCGCCCTCTCTTACAACTTACTCTTCTGTCATCGTTGTGACTTTAATTGTGTCCTCCTGTTTTTTATTGCTGTCTGCCAATTTGTGAGACATAGTTGATTTGTTTGTCTTCTACCCAATAAAGCACTAAGAAGCATACTCTTACTGCATGTATTTATATTTTCTTATATTAAAATTTAAATTACGTTTATTTGTGTGTGTGTGTGTGTTGGCTGGTGGAGGACATGCCACAGTTCCTGTGTGAAGATCAGAGTATAACTTGCTGAAGTCAGTTTTCACTTTACATTAGTGGGTCCTGGCAATTAAACTTAGGTCCTCAAGCTTGGTGGTACTGAGTCATCTTACTGGCCCCTTTCCACCTGACCGTTATCTCCCTCATCTTGACCTCTTCCTTGTGATGCTACTATTTTTGAGTTACTTGTTTTTAAGCTTTGTTTATTTTGGTTTATGTATGTGTGTTTTGCTTATATGGAAATCTGTACACAACGTGCGTGCCTGGTGTCTATGGCAGTCAGAAGAAGGCACTGGATTGCCTGGAACTGGAGTTATAGATGGTTGTCAACTGTCAAGTGAGTGCTGGGAACCTAACCCAGGCCACTTCCATTTGCTAATGCTGTCAATAGTTGAGTCATTTCTCCAGCCCCTGTGATGATACTGTTTTAAATGCCTGTCAATGGTGTTTTGTTGTTAGTGTAGTGTTTTTCATATAGAGAAATGTCTACAAGCTTCAGTTGAAACTTGAATGTCCTTCAAGATTCCATATATTGATCCCTGTGAATGGCCCTACTGGGAAGTAATGAGACCTTTAAGAATTGGGCCTGATCGCTTCTTGGCCTGTTGGCTAAGATCAAGTGAAGAATTGAGCCTGAGGTTGGTATGTTACTGGGGAACTCTTGAGGGAAATGATGAACCCTCAAACCTTTCTCCACTCTTTATTCTTTTCCTCCCAAAATGGTTTTCTTCTACAATGTACTCTCATGCCTGATACACACTGCTTTGCCATAGGAAAGAAGCAAACAGAGTAGCTGAGTTTGGAGATAAAATTGCCAAAACTGTGAGCTAAAAGTGTTATAAATTAAGTGTTTCAGATAATTAGTCGCAGTAATGGAAAGCTAGCACAGTGGATAAATATGTAAGTATGATTTATACGGACACATATTTTACATATACCTATTTTTATATAAACTCTTGTGATACCCATCTTTGGGAATGAAGTAATTGTTATTTCTTCAAAATCAGAATTAATTTCCTAGAATTAAAAGAAAAAAGGCTGAAGGCTACACATATTTAAATCAACATCCCTAAGAACCTCTCACAGTTTGAGTGTTTTGAGATATCCCCCAGGAGAGTCTTCACCTTACACTTCGGTCATTTTTGATTTGTTTGATTGAAGAATTCGTTGTTGTAGGAAGTGTTTCTCAGCCTCTACACTTCACCTTTGCTGCCGTGAGCTTCAGTTATTCTCCAGAGTTGCCTGATTTCTGTGGAGATTCACTGTTGTAGAAGGAGCACTCTCCCCACTCTTTTCCCTCTGTCTCTTTCTCTTCCGTCGTGTTTTGTTCCTTTCTTCCATTTCTCCTTTCTCTACAAGCTACTCAGAACCCTCTAACTTGTTCTCAAATTTCTACTTCATGCCTCGCCTAGACCTAGGATTTCTGGCATAAGTGTTGTCTTCTCCTTAGTCGTTGTTACTCTTTGCTCCTTAGTCACGGTGTTAGTGTTTCACGGGCCCACTGATTCTTCTTCTACTTCTGCTTTGAATGTACTGTCACAGAGGAAAATGTGTAGATGTTGCAGGAGTATTTGTGAACGAGCTACTCAATGAAGGAGAGAGTATTACACACAGCCACAGACTTGTAAAAATCTTTTATTATCTGCTTTTTCTGTTAGAGTAAGTAAATCTGTCCTAGTCAGTAGTTGGTCAGTGTGTGTAACACCAGACTATATATCAAATCTCATATAAATGATTTCAATTATATATAGCATATGTTACATGTTGTTAATATATTGGCCTGTGTGCACACATAGAATCACAGGTAGATTCAATCAACCCCTGATGGAAAATATTTTAGAGACTTATTTTAATTTGTGTGCATGTGTGTGTGTGTGTGTGTGTGTGTGTTTAGTGTGTTCACTGACTAACTGAGACCACTAGAGAGTGTCAGACCCTGTAAAGTCGAAGTTACAGGTAACTTGTGTGTCTGGTGTGATTTGCCCAGCATGGGCGCTGAATTTGTGTCTTTTACAAGAGCAGGAAGTTTTTTAACTGTTGAGCCACAAACCAACTTTCTAGATCCTCAGAAGAAAACTACTTTTTAAAAACACTGAATCAACACTGATTATGTATGACCTTTCTCCCATGTTATTGTTCCCCAAATATTGCACTATAACAAGTATCTACAAAGCATTTACATTGTGTCAGGCTTTATAATAAACACAGAGTTGATTAAACATGCGTGGGAGGCATTTGAGAGGCTGAAGCTCGCAGATCCCAACGTGGAAGTTGGCCTGGGATAAACACACGTTTGAAATCAACGTGTAATAATGCCTTGTCTCAAGGGAAAAATAATACGCAGAGGGATGCATGCAAGTTTTATAAAATCATTGAAGCACGTTTTTAAGTTACACATATGTACACATACACACATTTATTTTTTTATTTTTATATGTGTTTGGGTGAATGTGTGAGGTGTGAGGCCAAAGAAAAACTATTAGAGTTGGCTTTCTCTTTCCGCCATGTGCGTCGTGGGGATCACACTCGGATCTTCAAGGAAAGCACCTTTACTTGCCGAGCTGTTTTGCTGGCCCTACAGCCTGTTCTACAGAAGACTTGGGCACCCATGCATTTCAACATCTAAAAGGAATCCTGACGGTAGCTAATTCCCTACAAATATGGAGAGAGATTGTATTTGTACTGCATTATATTCCTGAATAACATACTGCATCTTTGCTTTTATTTTTAAAGCTCATCGCATCTAAATTCATCTTTCTAGATTTTGGTTTTCATTCAAGACTGCATTTTTAGGATTAAATTTGTGTATCTATGTTGCCATAATTAATTCACTTCAGTTTCTTCTTGCCATTTCATTGTGTAAAAATAACACAATTTATTTATCTTTCCTTCTTTGAGCTGTTGCCATTTTATTGCTACTGTTGTAGAGAGCTCTGGTGTAAGCATTCTGGTACATGACTCTTGAAGTTCATATGCAAAGATTTTCATAAACTCAGGGTCTAAACTGGGCTTTACATTGTTATACATAATGCATAACACACATTTGTATGATATATATCTGCTCACAGCTTCCTCTTTAACACTTGGTTCTTCTTTTCCCTCATCTCCATTTCTGTGTCCCCTTCTTTTACCTTTTTCCAAGTGAGGGAGGAGCTCACTGTGGTTTTAAAGACTCATTTCCTAAGTTGAATGCTTTCTTGTGAGTCACGCTCCTCTGTAAGAAGCCTATTTGTGCATTTCCTCCATTTCTTCACAGAGATTTCTTTTTATTATTAGTTTTATAAAATCTATGTCAAAATTATCTCCTTCCATTTTTGCTTTTTCTCCTCCTCCTCCTCACCCTTGTCCTCTTCTTTAATTTAAAAATGTTTTGATGAACTTAACTGTTAAGTTTTACCATAGATTAATACATCTACATATTTTCTTATGGCTTCTGTTCTGTCTTATGTAAAAAATTTGTTTTGTCTTCTGAGGTTATAAAGGTAGACACTCTATGAAATTATTCAACTCCTAATTGCTTTTCCTTTTCATTTGACTTAAGCTATTACCAATAGATTTCGTTTCCTCTAAAAGTGCAGTATATTTCCAATACAATCAACATGCCAACTCCATTGTTTCCTTGGTGATCCTTCAGTTACCTTTCTAATACTGGTTTGTCTGTAAATTCTCTTCCTTGGGTGCTCAGTTTGTGCAAATAACAGTATTATTGTCTAAATACAATAGTTTCTTTCTTCCTTCCCTTCTTCTTCCCTTTCTTTCTTCTTTCTGTTTTTCTTTTATTTGACATTTTCCCCCCATGCCTTCCCCTCATCTCCCCCTTTCCTTCTTGCCTTATCTAGGACCAAATCTCCAGGACAAGTCTGAAGAGAGGAATTCCTACATAGAACACATCATTATCTCATTCCTCCCTTTTCTCCATTACAGACGCTATTTACTGCAGCTAACTGATAAGGATCTTAATCAGACTGAGGAATTTCCCCTCCACTCCTTACCCAATTTACTAAGATCTTAATGTTTTAATTGAATGTTAAATATTGTCAGTTTATTTTTCTTTATGCAATAAGTGACTTTTCTTCTATTCTCACTGTGATATTGGACTTCCAGTCTTTTCAATATTAGACTACACCTATGTATCTGGCTGGATCTATAAGTTGGTGAGGGTACTGTATTGCATAACTAGATTTGACTAACATAACTTTGCTTCTGAGTTTTAAGTTTTCGTTGCTGTGAGAAAGGAACTAGTCATTTCTCCTTTTCTCTTTTCTTTAACATTAAAAAAGAATCATTTTGCCTAATTTTGGTAGCAGAATTTTGTTATTTTCACACAAAGAATTATACTTGAGAAAAATTTCTCCCCAGTTTGTTCTCAGACAAAAAAAAATCTGATCAAAATGATCAGTTTCTTAAAAATATGTAGTGTTCCTTTCAAAAATAATACAGCAATACGTTCAAAGAAAGATTTTTTAATCCCTCCTTCAATTTTCTTTAAGAATTATTAGCCAACAATCTACATCTACTTTTCTTTTTAGTCATGCTCTATTATATAACTGATTTTATATTAATTTGTTCATGTCTTATTGGTTTTTAACTCCTTGCATACTGAAGCGTATTGGTCTACTAATGCCATATTTTAAATGTGTATTATATGTTTTAGTCTATTACTCTATGTATAGTAGGATTCTGCTTTTAAAAAAAGACCAGTGGCTTCCCTTTCTATACCTTAAAAGAGTAAACAAACAAACAAACCATAAAGCCGAACCTTATGGCACAGGCAGGTTCTCATGGAGATGAACTAAGCATCAACAACTTACCCCATGCATTAAATTTTGTAACGTATTCATTCATGCAAATTTGAAGAGCTACTTTACCTAAGAAGCAGATACTAAAAAGAAGAACCCCGGGGGTCAGATGGCTTGTCTCTTGTATGATCCTAGACAGGGCTATGGAATTACCTGTGCCTGGCCCCTTAGATAATATCAAAGAGTGTCTCCAGACCCGTGGTTCTGTGCATTTTAGGCCATAGAGAACCGCCTGGTCTCTGCTTTACTGACTGTTCAAGGACAAACTGTCTCTGTAGCCCCGGAAGATTAAATCATAGATAGTTTGGGGAATCACAGGGTAGAGGAATACAAACTGCTTCAGCGTTATGGAAAAAGTTCATTGTCTGACTTAGTTGAGTGTTTCTTATCTTGACCATTCAACTCATTATCTAGGTTTCTAAACTATAAAGCAATCTCAGTTTGTTCTCTTTACATAGATGAAAGATTAAACTTGAGGACCTTAAATATCTTAAAGTTATATATAGACAGTTCTGTTCAGCAGTTGGAAATAGAAATAGGGAACTCTGAAATAACAATTTTAAAAAATCCCTTCATTTTGGTGATTGTGTGCTATCATTTTACATAGAGTTGTGATTTCAAGAGGACCAAGAAAACTTATGACACATAATGAATGCTAAGCGCCTGCAGAGTCACAGCAGTAGTGGCTCTGAACTCACCTTTTGCCTTGAATTCCACCTCTATAAAGCTAGGTTGGACATTTCAGTTCTGTGAGCTGTGAGGAGGTTGGGGAAATCTTGAAGGGTTTTATTCTATTTCAAAAAGACATGCACTTTGCAGCGACATGGCTGCAGAGTTGCTCAGAGATGTGGAGGTGTGGCTGGGGAGATGCTCACAGCAGAGGCTGAAGCAGGTGCTGCCTGTTTACACACTCGTGGAAACTCGTGCGCTGGACACTCTTCAGGTGGCCTCCCGGAATCACTTAGAATATTTTTTGGCTTCCAGGAATAGAAAATCCTGATTTGCTTAAGCCATAACAGAAAAAAAGTTATTCATTGGTAAGAGCTGAGGCAGGTGCTGTCTCCTTCCCATCTCTTCTCTTAGCATTGACCTCTTGTATGTATCAGGTTTATCCATGGGCTGGAAGCCAGGTAGCTACAGCAGGTTTGAGGCTTCCATTTTCCTGTAACCACACTGGGAGGAAGTGTTTCTCTTCCTCTGAATGCTATAGTTGGGTGCTATTGTTAAAGACAGAGCGAGTTGGGGAAGGGGACAAAAGAGACACAAACAGAGAAGGGGGGGCAGAGACAGAGAGATAAAGAATGATAGATGGATGGATGGATGGGTGGGTGGGTGGGTGAATGGATGGATGGGTGGGCAGGTGGATGGATGGATGGGTGGATGGATGAAAAATCATAGTGTGAGAGAAGCAGGGACAGAGAAAGACAGAACAATAAAGACTAAGAGACAGATCAATAGATAGGTAATAGATAGATGATAGTTAAATAGACGATGGATGCTAGATAACAAATGATAGGGCTAGTGAGATGGAGAGATAAAGGGAGAGGTGGAGATAGGTAAATACATAATAAATGATAGTGTGGGAGAGACAGAGACAGAGAGACAGAGAGAAAGACAGAGATACAGGGATAGAGATACAGAGAGATACAGATATATATGTACACACACATATATAGAAATAGATATAGATACAGAGAAAGATAGAGAGATATATAGAGAGAGCATGCTCCAGCAAACTTCCCCTTGATATTGTGAGAGGTTTCACCAGAGTCCCAAGAGCAGCACCGTTAGGAGGAAGGGCCTTGCCCTGGAGTAGAACATTTGCTTTAATAGTATTAATGACACACAGGAGAGGCTTGGGATACATTTTAAGAAGACAAATTTTGTTCATTCTAAAATACAATTAACTACAGACTAGGCACAGTTTCTGGTAGCTTTAGGGACAGCTGTTCTGTGGTGAACACTGACCAGGTGCCAGTCAGTATGCTAAATCTTGCATTTGAATAATCCCAATAGATTTTCATAACAATATAAGGTAGCCCTCCACCTCTTCCCCAGACCCTGTGAGTGATTCAGCCTTTCCAAGTGAGAGCATCTCCATCTGACTTACACATCAAGTTCGCCAGAGTATACCAGAACAAGGAAACATAATGCTAGAATCTTTGCTTTAGAAGTTTCCTAGCTCCCAGGAGGAAATGCTTGCATTCATAGGTCAGAAGTCAGGCTGCATGTAGTGAACCATTTAGTCATAGACATAGTTACAGTAGACTCACAGGCAGCTTGAGGTAACAGGATGCATCTATGATGTTTGATTTTCAAATCAGGGCATAATCATGATATAAATAATCATACACAAAGAGATAAGGTCAAGAAAACATTATGAACATTTTTAGATAAAGGACTTTGGTATAAATGGGAATAAAATATAACAACAGAAGATTTCCTCCCTCGTGATAAAAACAAAACAAGGGGCTGGAGGGATTTTCAGCAACTCTGACATGCTGCTCTTACCAAGGGCTTGAGTTCAATTCTCTGTATCTACACCAGTCTCACCATCATCTATAACTCCATCTACAAGGATCTGATGCCCTCTGCTCGCCTCTGCCAGCATATACACCACACACACACACACACACACACACACACACACACACACACACACACAAATGAAAAATAAAGTGTATCTTAAAATCATTATAGAAAAGATTAGCAACTTTTGGAAGGATTCAATTTTACCTAGGTACTATTTCTAGTTGAGAAACAATGAGAAAAATTTAAAATGTAAATCTCCTCCAGATGTGAGGAGCAAGGCTAGAAATTGAGCGGCAGAGTTGGAGAGACCACTCAGTGGGGGAAGCACTTGCTTCGGCAGTTTGAAAACCTGAATTCAGAACTCTCGAGCCTAAATAAAGCCTGACACCATGATATCACATCTGTAATCCCAGTGTTCTTAAGGCAAGGAGAGAGAGAGAGGAGCAGCTCTGGCCAGCTAGCCTGACTTGTGCAGTGGTGAGACAGCTACAGACCCTTTCTCAAACAAGCCGCAGGAGGAGGACTGACACCTAATGTTGTCCTCTGACCTACACGCGCGCTCACACACACACACCCCACTACAGCATTGTAAACCTATTAGTTTTCTATTTTAGCTACTGGCATAAAAGAGATTTCTATATTTGCATATATTTTTTGGCAGCGCAGGACATTTAGTTGCTTCAATTTTCTTAGAAATCATGACTGAGTCCAGAAATCAGTTATGAAAGAGATGTTCTTAACTCCATTTTTTTTTGTCATACAACACTTTCCGTTTGTCCTCAAACAGGTTTTGCAAGAAAGAAGCTGCTTGTTTCATAGGCAGGTGGCTCCCTGTGCTGCAGTTGGAGCGCGTCAATCATCGCTGACAACCTGCAGTACCCAGTCCTGGGTGTCTCCTCCAGCTATCGCCGTCTGAGACTTTTAAAAGGGATGTGTAGTCCTCTTAGGTCTCGTTTCAAGCATTCCACACGTAAGTGGAAAAGTTTATCCGCACTGACATGAAGAGCTCCATTCAGCTGGAACTTTTTGTTTTCCTATAACAAGTAATCCTTTCTTTCTATTTTGTAATGCTCGGGCTCATCTACAAATTCTTGGACTCTTTCTTAGACATGCAGAGTCCAGCAAAACTGCTCCCTGCTCCCAACCCCACCAAAATTAACATCAATCAGCAAGTGTATGCTATTTTTAATATCAAAGACAGGTTGTTGGAATGAATGGACTTTCTGAGTGGCAACATAGAGACAGTGGGCTGGGACCAAGAAGAGCCAATCATTAATCACTCCCCTTTGTTTTTAAATGGACTTACTAGGCTTTAAAAAAATTGTATTATTTCAACAAAACAATCTACAAATAAATACAAAACAAAAGGGCACGTGTAGGGACATATTGAAAGGAAGCATGCATACCAAAAAGATAAGTGCAAATTGGATTTGAATATTCATGAGTCACAAATCATTGACAGTTTGAAATAATGCAAAACAGCTTTATAAATGAGGTTAAGGCAAAGGACATCAAAGAAACGCATCTTTAAATCAATAGAAATTTGATTGTGTATGTACTTGTAAATTGTGGCTACAATGTTTGTGACATGGGAGAAAAAAATACTGTGTATCTCTGATGAAGGGGGAGGACACATAAATATTCCCTCTGTATATTATATTTTTGCAATTCATCATCTGCCTGGAGCCAAGCCAGGTAGAAAGTGGTTGGACATTGTACTTCCTGCTCAAGAAAGAGTTTCCTTGTGCAGAGATCGTGTTTCAGACCTCTGCCTGGATAATCTTCATTTGTCCTCCTAAAAAGACTTAACCACACAACCATGTAACCGCACAACCATTTGTACAGTTGAATCCTTGGGCAGAGGTAGCATACCTAGCTTTGGAGAATGACAGCTTTAAATTCTTCAGGAGAAAGAACGCCTGCCTGAGAGCACCTATCTTAGAGGGTACATTACTACTTAGAAGGGTAAAGGGGAGATCCAAGCATTGAGCAGAGTTTGTAAGACTTTCTTGATAACAAAGCAAGAGCATTGGATAGCAAGGACAAAAGATAGGATGAAAGAATTGCAGTTGCAAAAGGTAAACGACTCAGCATTTCGAATGGGAATGTTCTCACTTTTCTCAGCAATGTTTACAATGTTTACTCACTTGCAGGGCCTTGATAGAGGATCTAGAGAACACTTAGCCTGTGAGTGGAGTGATATTTGAGACAGCAGGACTTAGAAACCAAAGCCATATTTAGGGACTGTATTAAAACAGGGATACTTCTCTTATTTCTCTTAGACGCTTGTATAATCTGTAAGTTGTGAAGTATTTCTCTTGGTAACTCCTCAGTAAACCTCTTTTTCATGTTCTCTCTCATTTTCTTGGATGGCGAGTAAAGGGGGTGACACATAAGAGAACCACAGTGCACATTGTATTAATTTGGGAAAGGCTGCTGAATGTGGTCAGCTTAGAAAATTCACCTCTAGACCTTTGCTAGTCCATCCTTTAAGGCAGATGTTTAAATTCAGGAGGTACAATCCAGCTGAGACAGGACTTGCCAGAAAGAGACGTCTGCATTGTCTCCAGTTAGCTGTCTTGTAGAGAAGGAAGCTAACATGACTTGTATGTTAACCATAATCAAGGAGAGCCATGTGTTCTCAAGGCAATAAAAGCGATCATCTCTGAAGAACAGTGGGTAATATGCTTGTATGTCACCGTGAGGACTTGAATTCAAATCTCTAGCAGCATGTGAAAAGTTAGGCATGACTGTAATGGTTGTAATCATAATAACCATAGCCTGTAACCTCAGTGTTGAGAGACAGAGGTAGATGGAGCTCAAATTCCAGGAAGTTCTCTGGCTAGCTAGCCTAGCCAAAAGTGGTCATTTTCTGGTTCATTGAGAGACCCTTAAGGGAATAAGACAGAAAGTAATAGACGAAGACACTTAATGTCTTTCTTTGAATGTCTCCTCTGGCCTCCATGATTGCCTGTAGACTGCCTGTACTATAGACATACACAACATGCACATAAGTATACATGTCAACATAGAAATTAAATAAAAGGTTAAAAATTAATGTATTAGCTTTCTAAAGGTCACTGTGTGGCCAAGATGGCCTTGCAATTGCTTTTCTTGTCTACCTATCAAGTGCTAGGTTTATAGGTCAGCCCTGTCATAGCTGGTCTATGCAGTGCTGTTGACTGAACTTTGGACTTCCCACATACCAAGCAAGCACTATACAGTTGAGCTACTTCCCCAACCCACTTTCATATCTTTATTGAAGTTTGCAATTATAATGTTCTAGCGCCAACTCAGATATATTTATATTGTCTCTGTAAGCCATCACATGCTAATTTTTGTTATATGACAAGAAATCTCTTGTCTTTCCAAATATATTAACTCATTAACTGTGGAGAAGAAAAAAACTTTGGTACATTCTTCATAAAATGTTTTGTCCTAACATTGGTACCCATCCACTTAAATAAGAGAAGAACTTTAACTTTGTTTAGCCTCAATATATGACCTAAGAGTTTTCAGTGTCAGGAACATGTATCTCCACTTTTCCCTACTTCTAACAGCCTGTTTTTTCACTAAGTCATAGGCTCCAATTATCTTGGTAAGGGTGATTTGCAATATCTGTACATGTATTAAGTTTCAATAAATTGTGTGTGTGTGTGTGTGTGTGTGTGTGTGTGTGTGTGTGTGTGTATTTTAAATCACTTAACACCTAAACTAACATACATCATTGTATGCTGGTCAGAGAATCCAAATACTGTCTTCCTCACAGAGCTTTAGCAGAGGAGAAATTAATTTTCATTTTTTCTGTCTTTGATTATCCTATTGCTTGTTTTTGGCTGTAGATTGAGCCTAGGGTCATGGGCATGCTAAGCACTGAGCTAAGGGTTAGCTCTTTGTTGCTTCTATAGTGAGACTGTTTCTGACCTTGTAGTATAGCCTGGCCTTAAACTCCTTCTGCCTTATCTCACGGGCAAGCACAACATCTAAGTTTTTCTTTGTAAGATGGGAGAGACTCTCCCTTGGGCTTTGATCTCTACAGCCTATGTGTCTGGTCAGCTGTTGCTAGCTCTGAGAAGGTCTTTGACGCACCCCCTCCCAATCCCCTTGTCAGAAGCAAGAAGTTAGAAGATCCAAGAGCTGTCATTTCTGGTAATTCAATATCAAAATGAATGAAAGTTGGAATAGAATAAAATACTTAGCATTGATTCTGAATTATTTAACAATAAATGACTGAATTCTATTAAAGTCTTTTCTTATCATAATAAAAGAAACAGTCTCTATCCTAAATGTCACCTTGGGGGACCCTTGGACCGCATGCTCATTTTGCTATGCAAATAGAATTAAGTTTATCTTGAAAGACCAGGGTAGGACAGTTAAGACACTTTCATTTCTCATTCTGCCACTAACTCCTGTGATGAACTTTGCACAAGGAACTTCAAATTCCTTGGATCTTTATTTTTCCCAACTATGAAAGAGGAGGTTGGTTCAGAGACCAAGATTTTTGAAGTGTGGCTCAGTCCTTGGGGATGAGAGGAACCAGCAGGCCAGTTTCTGTAAAAGTTTCTAACAGTTTGTTAATTCCGATCTGCATATCTGCTTGGTCCCATAATTATTCTATTGGATATTGTATAATTCTATCGGATATCGAAGTAGTGATCATGTTCTTGGATCCTCCACGTAGGTTGAGGCTGTGCAAAGAATTCCTAAGACCTTATAAAAAGAAGGGTCTAGAAGAGAGAATATAAAAATTAAGTTAAGTATACGTAAACTTATACATCCCATCTACACAATTATAGATATGACATATACTTACTCTTTTCCCTGTCCGTCATCAGCACAGTTCATGGTTCCATGTTGTTGGAGTTTAACTGAGGGATGCTCTTGGGTGAGACTTAACAATGTTTCACCTACATGACTGTAACTGCCTCTGCCTCTGTCTGTCTCTGTCTCTCTCTCTGTCTCTCTCTCTCTGTCTCTCTCTGTGTGTGTCTCTCTCTCTCTCTCTCTCTCATCTACTTCTCTTACTCGCTCTACTTCAGAGATGCTAGAGTAGTCCATATTCCATCCCAGTCTCAGTTCTCAAAGATAAATGCCTCTTTCCTCTGTGGTTTCAGGGTACTCTGTTGGAACCATTATGACTACCAATGTCACTGCGTGAGTAGAGTAGTGCTTGAGCAAGCATCTACTTCTTGGAAGGCTTGAACTTATCTGAGTTGGTGATCCTGTATAATTGTGATGATTTTTAAACATGAAAGGTAAATGTTCTTGGAGAAAAAAAAACAAGTAGCAAATTTATAATAAATTATCTAAACAAACAATATTTGGGTAACTTTCTTGGCTTAGCATGAGTAAGGAGTCTCCCAGGTTGGTCTTACATTACTTACAGAAGGCTGGGGGTTTGGGGGGAGGATAGTTTTCTATCAACATCTTGGTGGAAGACGGTAGTGTTTTTCTCTCTTGCTACATGTACTCAAACACTCAGCATAAAAATGCTAAGCTGATTCTATGTGTAAAGGGTTGTCAGGCACATTCCTCATTTATAGGTATGAGAAGTTAAAGCCTGTACCCTTCATAATTAAAATATGAAGCCATGGTGCCCTAGAGATGGCTCAGAGGTTAAGAGCACTGACTGTTCTTCCAGAGGTCCTGAGTTCAATTCCGAGCAACCACATGGTGGCTCACAACCATCTGTAATGGGATCTGATACCCTCTTCTGGTGTGTCTGAAGACAGTGACAGTGTACTCGCATACATAAAATAAATAAATTCTGTCTTATGACAAGAGTGGAGAACTGGCTGCTCTTGGCTTAGCATGAATACAATACTTGCCCAAGTAACTAGGACTTTAGTTTTGGAGACCAGTAGGATTTCAGGTGGTAAAAATGTCAACTAGGGAAGGGAAAGGCAATTAGTGTAATTAAAAGCAACTTTACAATGTGAGAAATTAGTTGCATGTTAGCTTCAGAAATAGTCTCTATGTCCCAGTAGCTGAAGAGAAGTTGGAACATCATAGAAGACCTGTTTGTGCCTCATGAAGGAGTTTAGAATTACTTCTTAAAAAAAGAAAAAAGACCTGGGCAGATGATATGACCAACTCAGACACAGACCTCTGACCTCCAAAGTTTAGTCTAGTCTGGTCGTAGCATGTAAAACAATTGAAGGGTGAAGTTTGAAGACGGGTGAACTAGTCCAAACAAGTGCTCATCAGAGGACCTAAGGAGGGATGATGTAGCCATGGAAAAAGAGAGATGGAACAACGAGAGAGAGTAAGAGGCCAGATGTGGGGCTGGACAGGTAGTTCAGCCCTTTATAAGAGTGCTTGCCGCTCCTTTTTTTTTTTTTTAAACTAATTTTTACTTATATAAGTACACTGTAGCAGTTTTTAGACACACCAGAAGAGGGCACCAGACCTCATTACAGATGGATATGGGCCACCATGTGGTTGCTGGGAACTGAACTCAGGTCCTCTGGAAGAACATGTTGCCAGTGCTCTTAACCACTGAGCCATCCAAAGACAGAAGTCACTTTTATTCCTATCTGAAAACTCACTAGTGCTACCTGTAACTCCAGCTCGTGGGTTCTTATGCCCTCTTCTGGCTTCCCTGGGCACTGCACTCAGGAGCACGTACTTCCCCTTCCCCATAAACATACAAATAAGAATAAATCTTAGAAAAACAAAACAAACAAAAAACCCTGTAGAATTATTGAGATATATGGAATGAAAGGCATATAAGTGATATGACAGATATTTTCTACAATGTTACTATATGCTAGTATCAATTTATACTTTTTTCAAAATGATGTAGACTATTGAACACTAGTAGCACTTCCAAATCTCTTGTCACCCTCATTGCACATGGCATCTGCTGCTCAGTCTATCAAGGGTCTCATTCACAATCCTACAATTGCTATCTTAAGTACCCCACTTTCCTGTTTTGGGGTTCAAGATTAGAAATTTTTTTAAAAATAAAAACTTTTTAAAATTGTGTATTTGTATGTGTACGCATGGGCGTGGGCATGTGCGTCTGGGTGCAGATATTTGAGGCAGGCAGAAGAGGTCACTGGAGGCTCTGGAGCTGGAGTTCCAGGTTGTTATGATCTACCTGATGTGGGGGTTGGGAGCTCTAGTCCTCTGGAAGAGTGGTTTATGCTCTTAATGGCTAAGCCATCTCTCTAGCCCCTTAGTAATGTCAAACCAACTTTAACACTAAAATTAGTAGCATGCATGGATTTAGGAGAGCCTAACTGTAGTATAGAACTGAGTTTTAGTTGAAAGCCACTGCAGAACCTGGTTGGTGAAATTTCACAAGCTAAACGAACGTTCACATCCTGAGTTACAGAAAATCACCTCCGGGTCAAGATGTAAAGACCGAATGTGTCCATGTATCGTAGAAAGACGTTCTGGAAGGAAAGAAAGCAGACGAAGCACGTGCACGTTTACATTTACGGTAACTTGGCTACTGAGTAACCTCAGAGCTGCCCCGCTGGGATTAGGTGGTGACTGGTCTGCCTTCCATTGGGGCTAGAAGAGAGGTAAATGAGGGTCTGGGACCACAGGATGCCAGTGGGAGCCTCTGCTTTAGTATTTCCCAGACCGACGTCATCAAGGACCATAGGTCAGACGCTCCCCTCCCTTCTGGGATTTTCTCATCTTCAGATATTTGGGAGAGAGTCAGTAAATCGCAGACTCTTTCCCTTACTAATGCACCTAGAAATTTACTAGTCAATTACCTGGATCCTGACCTTAACGTTGGGACCATTTAAGCTTCCCAGATTAAAAGCAAAAGCCTTCAGAAAAGATAAATGATACCCCTCCGTAGAGATGCTTTCTGGAGCCAGGAATGGTAGCCATACTGTACCAGCACTTTGGAGGCTGAGGCAGGAGGGCTGCTGTGGGTTCATGGACAGCCTGGGCTCCAGAGTGAGATGTTGTCTAAAGACAGCAGGTGGGAGGGGGACAGGGAGGAGGACCATGAGTACTTCTTGGAATCCCACACTTGTATGCTGTACAAAACCACCATCTATCTGAAGCACTAGAATGTGCAGGGCACCATGAAGGATATGACAGATACCTGCAGGTGACAGAATTCTCACTTTTCATGAACTTTTGATACATCTGTTAACTGAATTGTAAAAATGATACATGTGGTCTTTTAACCAATCAAAATTACTTGAGTGTTTTAATTTTTTTTTTTTTTACATTTTCCTTAACAAATGGTCTGTATTCAAAACTCCCTGGTGGTGATGTAGTTCTTGAGTTGAGTATGGGACACGGTGAATAGCCATATTAATTTATTTTGTCACTTCTCTTACTACAAGTATGCTACAAATTTTACACTGCAGTCATCTGATCTGTAGTAAAACAATTTAAAGGAAAGAATTTCAATACATACAGCAACCAAGATAATAAAATCGTGAAGTTAAAAGAAGCTGGACTGTAGAATGAAGCAACTGACCATTTCTCACTGTAGTTTCTGTTCTAAACTATTAGATAGAATAGTACTGGGAAATGAAAAGTATTTAAATAAACAAACCACCACTACCACCACCAACATCACCACCAACAACAAAAAAAAAAAAAAAAAAAGGAAGGAAGAAGAGGACAGAAGAGGAGGGGAGAGGAGGGGAGATGAGGGGAGAGGAGGGGAGAGGAGAGAAGGACAAAGAAAGGCCAAAACTAGAAGCTCAGCTCTGGGGGAATTGCTGCCCTGCTGGCTTCAGGCCTGAATGGCCACTAACCAGTTGACTGGCTGGTGCCTGTTTTGCATAGGAGGAGTCTGCAGCCTGAGGCCTGGTGCTCATAGCCTGCCTCTGTTTAGGGTTCAAATCAAAATAAAGGATTTCAGTCTTCTGAGACTAAGCAGTTGACTTCAATTTCACGACACTTTCTGTGACATTCTTTCCTTTCATAAAAGCAACAGATCAATATTTACTTGAAGATAAAGTCGAGCGCAAGCTCAGGCGTGGAGAGTGTGGGATCAGATCTCTTCTCTCAAAGTTGGGCGATGTATGTCCTGGTGGAGCACTGTCAACCCTGACTTTTCTTTTGGTAACTCCCGTTGCTTAGAGCGGTTGAAAACAAAACCCCGGGCTTTTTCCTGAAGTGGGTTTCTAACTCTGAATTAAAAGCAGACCAGGTGTCCTGCTCCGTGAAAGCCAGGAGTCTAAAGGTGATGCTTCCTTTATGACCCCAACCCCTGTAATCTCTTTGTCTTAACCCAGTGTACACAAGAATGGCAGCAAAACAGCACGGTTAACATGCCAAGAAGTCTCTACCTCAGATAAGAATCTCGTCGGGTCGGCTCTGTGCAAAAATATTTAAAACCCAAAGCAACCGTTTAAACGCTGTTTATTTTGATGGGCCAGGAAGATTTCTTTGTTTTGTAAAATACTGAATGCCCATCTTTTGCCTTCATCGGGGATTTTCTTTTTTGTTCCAGTATCCTATCATTATTTGTTCCAAAAAAACTTTATATCTTTTGTTTGAACCATCTGAAAATAAAAGTAGTTGTTTAACTAAGTTTCTCATGAGCTTAATTTGTCAATTATCAAATCACTTTTGTCAATACAACGACTGAATCAAATGTGACCCAGACGGAGGCACTTTAAAAAGCTTCTGTAACCTTTTTAATTATTTCAGTGTACAGTATTTACAAGCAAAAGCCATGATTCAGATCAATAAGAAACAAAAATGCACTGTCCCCTGTCCTTTCAAAGTCATCCATTACAACAACTCAGATATAAAACTCGACTGCACAGGAATACAAATAGAGCTGCATAATGAGACGTATGTCTAGAAACGAAAAAAGCACTTTTGAAAGTATTTTAGGAAGTATTAATTTAATCCCAGCTATTAATTTTTGGTTTTCATCCGTGAACGTGTGGATGCTATAAGAATGGTATTAAAATGTATAATGCTCTCCTACCCTCCCTCTCTTCCTCCCTCCCTCCCTCATCTCTGTCCCCCCTCTCCTCCTCCCACGTTCCCTTCCTTCTCTCTCCCCTTTTCATCCTGATATAAACTTCCCTTGTTACAGAGTTAGAACACCTCTGACAACTAGATTTCCCCTCTTCCTACTTCAGACGAGGGAAGTTGACGTGAATTTTGAGATCATATAGATGACTCAGGAAGACAAACATTGAAAGAGTCTTAGGGGAGTAAATCTCACTTTTAATTAGATTCTTGGTAAACATGAGGAACATTATTAATGATAGCTTCTTCTCTCGAAAACAGTAATTAATTCTTTTTACCGATTCAGTTTATGCTTTGGCTTAGATAATGCAAAAAAACAAACAAACAAACAAATAAAAAAAACCCCCAAAGACAAAACAAACAAACAAACAAAAAACTCCACAGAGCAGGCACTTGTAGTATTGCATTACCTAATGACCTACGCTACACAGAGATGTGGAAGACAGATAACTAACTGAACTTAACTTTGCTTTAACTATTCCTTAAGGTTCCAAACACAAGCAAATACCGTAGAAGGCTTAACAGTGGTTGTGTATGTCTGGGACCAATGCTTATTTTTGCTACCACACGGATCTTCTAAAGCTCAGTATCATATCCCATGTACAGAAAGTGACATCTACTGGAGAAAGCAGAACTGAATATTTACTTTCTAAACCTTTTTTTTCCTCCCCTGCCAAACTTCCAGACAAGTTGCAATATCCTCAGGCTTATTCAAAGTTTGGAAAACAAAGAATTTTATTTGGCTTAATGTGGTGAAGCCCGTTTTGCCTACGTCATTCATTGTCTTCTGAGGGATGTCCATTGGGAAAAATGGTTATCGGCCTCCCACAGTTATGTCCTGAGAAGTCCTAATAAAGTCAGGGAAAAGAACCATAGCTCTCCAACAGGCCCTTCAGGGGAACACCCAGCGAGGTTTTAAACAACTCATCGAGTACTAGAGTTGTGCGAGCTTCTTCTAATAGTCTCAAAACGTGTTTAGAAAATGCCTAGCTTCTCTAAGTAGCCTGGATATTGTAAAACCAAGTAGAAAAACCAAGAATGGGGTTTGACTATACGATTGTTTTCTGTGATGGACATCCCCTCTGAGTTCTTTTGTAGGCCAATCATTTCCATCCATTTATGTTAATTAGGTGCGTATCTAACCCTGGGTCTTGTAAGAGCTGGAGGATAATACCCAGGTGTTTTCCTTTGTGTCATGTCTACAGAGTGACCTAGACAATGAAAGACATAAATTACGTCACTCTCTCATTACTCCGTTCTAGTAATCCCTTCTCTTACTGTGGCCCAACGTCCTTCTGATCTAAAGAGAGGTTGGTATAGTTATCCTGCAGGCTCGGAGATGAGACAGCAGGGCAGCTGCATCCGGAAGTCAGTCTGTGGTAGACTTTAGCAACGCCTGGCAGTGCTCTTTCCTCCTCTTTTCTTTCTGCTGTGGCTTCATACCTGAAGTGTGTATTTAAGGATGCCTCTGTTCTGAGGTTACGCCTGTGCAGAATAGAATCCCTATTTCCACTTGGTATTGAGTTTTAAAAATTTGATTTCCTTTTATTATTGTTGTTTGTTTTCTTGTAATGGGGCTCTTGCACTCCCTCTGCTGGTCTTTTAATCGACAGAATCAGTCTTTAAGATGAAAAGAGTGAAGCTGGAGGACTCCCAAGGAGGACTCCCAAGGAGGACTCCCAAGGAGGACTCCCAAGGAGGACTTCTGAGGAGGACTTCTGAGGAGGACTTCTGAGGAGGACTTCTGAGGAGGATTGCTGTGGAGGACCCTGGAGAAAACCCCAGGGATGACTACTGAGGAGGATGACGGAAAGATGTCCAGTGCTGTGTCAAAAATTCATGTTATTTGTCCTTCAGATGGAGCAAAGACGGCCAAACAAAGTTTGTCTCTGGGTGGTAAAGACAAATATATGGCATGATTATTTTTATATCTTGAAGAAAGAATGTCACAAAATGGTCGATTTCACACTTCTAAAAAAAGTACCCCTTCCCACAACAAGAGAGCTGGTTACTCATGTTCCATTGAAATGTGTATACAGTTAATAAGAGGCATAAAGCTATGGTGCACCAGTTTTCTGTCTGAGCGTTTACATCCTGAGAGGTTAGATGGAAAGTTGTTTGGTTTTGATGGTGGAATTCTGAACTCCTCCGGTTAGAGGCACAGCTGCCCAGTGGCTAAACTCCTATGTCTTAGACCTCCCTTCTGGAGTTGCAAGAGAGTGACAGCTCTTGGCAAAGCCCAGGCCTAATCGCAGTGCAGAGAGATGACTTTTGGAAGGTACATTACCAAGCAATTAGGAGCCATTTAATAAATTACCCCTTACGGAACACTTTGAACCCTAGTGGTCTGAAGAGGTTAATGCACCTCTCACAACTGAGTGTTACTGCTCGCTTTCTCGGGGGTAACACCAAGGCCATAGCTCAAGCAACCCCCTTCTCCTGAATGGCCTCTTACTCTTGAACCACTTCCCTAGTTGGTATCCAAAGCCCACACACTTGGCCTCCCCCTCTGCAGGTCACATACGACATTTTCTTACTGCCGCATCCATGGGGCTCGCGGCTCGTGGGGACAGAAGACTTTGCGCTGCGGTTAACGCAGCCAAGCCGCCTTCCTTCTGATTATTTGTAAAGAGGCCTATTTTTCACACTTATAGAGAATTTGACTTCTGAATCCTCTTTAAGTGTTACATCTGATGCAGCTTCCTCTCCTCTGAAATTGTTGAGAAGTAACTACACTTTAAATGGACCAAGGATTCAGAATTAAATTTTAGGATATTTAATTTGAAAAGCATTCATGGTAAGTGTATATTCATAAGCTAAACTTTTACTATGGACACACACACACACACACACACACACACACACACACACACACACACTCCAAAAAGGAGGTATGGAAGGAAATACTGCTGAATACTAAATCAAAATTCGATTTGTAAAAGGTTTTTGGTTTAATTTAAATCCAGCATGAGAATTTTGGAACAGAAATGTTTATGGAATATCAATCTTCTTTATTTTAAAAGATATTCAAAGAATGGAATTAGGAGAGAGAGAGATCCCAGAATACCTGTGTGCCTTTGTGAAGATGATACTGTGCTAGCCCTCTGGGTGGCCTGGGGAAGGATGGTTCCAAAAGCAGGATCTGCAATGTCATGAGGTATTGAATGTTTATGCTTTTCAAAGCTCTGCCAAGAGCGACAGGAGATGAGGAAGACATGGTCTAGGCTGTGAGAAGCTTATGGTTGTGTGGTAGAGCTAGAATTTATATGTGTGGGAAGACAGGAGCAATGAGTGGGATTAGCTGAAGGCAGAGGAGTCTGTTCAGGAAAGCTTGGTGGAGACATGGAATTTCCTCAAGCCCTTGATTAGGATCTGAGAAAAAAAGCAGAATTTTTTAAAATAAAAGCTAAGTGGATATTATAACACCGAAGGAATCGATGTTGCATTTCTCTTAAAGAAAACTCTGAAACAATGTTTCATTCTATATCCCAGGCTGGCCTCAAACTCTTGATCCTTCTGCTTCCGTCTCCGGTTCCAGTAGAGTACTAGGATTACCGGTGTGGGAGCTCATGCTCCAGGACTTCCACTTGTTTTTGGTTAGGGAAGGGGACTCAAGCTAGGCAAGTGCCTGCCTCTGAGCTCTATTCTTGCCAATGGTATCTTTTTTTCCCTTTTGAGAGTTTCACATTTTATACAATATGTTTGGATCCGTGTGTCCTATCATTGTGCTGTGTCCTAAAGATATTTCCTCCCTGTTATTTACTTGGCCCTCATGCTCTTTCTGTTCATTCTCATGCAACAAACGATACCTGAGGATTTGGAGGTAAGGCTGAGTATATATGGTTTCTTTAGAGCTGAACATTCCTTTTTTTTTTTAATTGAAAGTAGATTCTTCTCTCACGCAATATAACCCGACCACAGTTTTCCCTCCCTCTACTTCTCCCAGATCCTCACCTCCCACCCTCCAACTCCGACCTCCTCTAACCTCTGGATCTACTACTCCTCTATCTCCCTTCAGAAAAGAGCAGGACTCTAAGAGACAACAACCAAACATGGCAACAATCAACACAACAACAACCAAAACAGCAGCAACAACAAGAATGCAACAAGGCAAGGCAAAAGCCCTCACACAGAACCTAGACAAGGCAACTTAACAGGAGGAAAAGAGTCCCAAGAGCAGGCAAAGGAGTCAAAGATACATTTGCCCCCACAGTCAGGAGTCCCACCAAAAGACCAAGCTAACAGCCACAACACACATGCAGAGGACCTGGTACAGACCCTTACGGGCTCTGACCTTCAGTCTTTGTGAGTCAATATGCACCCCACTTAGCTGATTCATGTTCTCCTGGTGTCCTCTATACCCCCTGACTCCAAGAATCCTTCAGCCCCCTGTTCCTGGGGATTCAGACCAGAGGGAATGGACCAGATGGGAATCTCTAATTTAGATTTTTTTCCACATAATGTCTGGTTGTGGATCTCTGCATCTGTTCCCATTCATTTCAGGAGGAAGCCTCTCTGAGGACGGCTGGACAACACACCGATCTAAAAGTATAGCAAACTATCATTACGAATCATAAGAATCATTTCATTCCATGTTTTTTAGACCAGTCATATTTGATTCTACTCTAGGTTTCTAAGCTATCCAGTCTCTGTTTCCTGGACATCCAAAGAGTGTCAGGCATGGACTCCCTCTTGTGGCGTGGTCCTCGGGTTACGTCTGATATTGGTTTGTCCTCCCACAAGTTCTGTGCCGCCATTGCCCTAGTATATCTTGTAGGCAAGACAGATTGTTGGCTGAAGGTGTTTTGGCAGGGTTGATACTCATGTTTCTCTTTCAATAGCCTCTTCCCTCAGCAGAGAGACTAGAGTGCAGGGTGGAGGCTCTATGCAGGCATTGGCTGGACCTCTCCATGAGCCGTGTGGATGTTGTCCTGGGCAGTGGGGCCCTACTGTTCTTCTGTGGAGAACGACTCTCTATTCTGGCATCAGCCTGTGACGTTTGGGGCTCTCCACAGAACATTCTTTTATTCTCTCTGCACTTGAGCCAGTTGTGGGTCTCCATGTTAATCACGGGGTGTGTGAATGGAATTTTCTCAGATGAAGGTTGAAAGATGCCCTGATCTAAGAAGGTCAATATTTTCTTTAGTTGTGACTGTGAACATTATCTGAGTTGTATTTGGGAGGCAAGTTTTCTTTCTCCTTCCTTCCTTCCCTCCCTCCCTCCTTCCTTCCCTCCCTCCCTCCCTCCCTCCTTCCTTCCTTCCTTCCTTTTTTTCTTTTTTCCTTTTTTATAAAAATATTATAGGTGAACTCACTCTATAGATCAGGCTGGCCCCAAACTCACAGATCCATTTGCCTCTGCTTTCCGAGTGCTGGGATTAAAGGTGTGTGCCAGTCACCACGGCTGGGCTGGAGGTAGATTTTCTTATTTATTTATTTTATTATTTATGTGCGTGCACACATGTATGTGTTTGTAAACATAGGGGCCAAGAGGATCAGAAGAGGGCATCAGATCCCATAGAGCCGGGGTTACAGGTGATCATGAGCTGTGTGATGTAGGTGCCAGGAACTGAACTTCAGGTCTCTGCAAGAGCAGTGTCTGCTCTTAACCATGAAGCGCTCCTTCCAGTCCCCGGAGATGGTGTTTCAACACTGAGCTGACAGCCCTGGATTTTGGTGAACTCTGCTCTGTCTTTGATGCTCACAGGGAAGGATGTAAAGGCCAGAGATATTTTTGGTCAAATGCAACAGAATGTGGGAAGCTCTCCTGTTGTCAAGTTCATGATCAGGATACATCGTTAAGTTTCTTTTAAAAGCAGGGATAACCTTCAAAGAGGATACATTGCTAAGTTTTGTTTAAAAGCAAGTATAACCATCAAATGTTGAGATAGCTCCTTTCCCCCAAGAACAGTTAGTGCTTCCCCAGATGAGTCCCATCTTGTCATTTCTACTTCTTTCACTGTACCTTTGAGATTTTCCATATCACAAACTGCAGTTCCTTGAGCAATGAAACCCCCATTTGGAAACCTAAGTTGCACCAGAATCTCCAGGCCTGACTTCTCTGTTAATTGTGAAGTCTGGGTCTTTTTGCAACTGAGTTATATGGCTTGATGATTCTTACCTAGAAATTAAAAAAAAACATTCAAATTAGAAATTTGACATTTTTCTTTTACCAAGTTGCATTTTTGAAGGTTCATGAGAACACCTGAGTATTTTATATTACCCTGGGTGCAGTATGTGATTGTGTGTGACTTAAAAGGAACCTCTACTTTCACAGCAGAGTTTCAAGGCAAAAGCGTCTCATGCAAGGCCTGATAGTGCTTTTCCTTAATCCTAGCACTGAAAAGGCAGAGGCAGGAGGAGCTCTGTGAGTTCCACGCCAACAAGGTTTATATAGCAAGTCCCAGGCCAGCTACGGCGAGAAGCTATCTCAGGAAAAATACAAATAAGTTATTCTAGCTCTGAGACAGAGAGAAGGCTTAGTGGTTAAGGGCATATACTAGTCTTAGTGGTTAAGGGCATATACTAGTCTTGTTGAAGATCCACGTTCAATTCCTAGAACACACTGGGAACTGGAAGTTCACATCTGCCTATAACCCCAGCTCCAGGTGGATCTGAAATGTCTGGCCTCTGGTATACCTGTATCAATATACACATACCCATGCATACACATGAACATTAGTAAAATATAAAAGTCATATATATATGTATATATGATTATGAGCCTAGTCTTTGATAACTGAGCCATCTTTCTAGCCCATGAACGTTTTTTAAATGTATCATTATTTTTGGACTACTTCTATGTTAAAGTTTTAAAAATTGGATCTGCACTTTGAGGTGTGGTACTGAGATTGTATTACTGCCCACCTTACTTGGGAGTTCTTTAGTTTTTTCCTCCCCCTTTCTCTTCCTCTCCACCTCTCTTACATTTTCACCACGTGCATTATTCACATTCTTACCAGAGCTGAGTTACTAATTCTAGTTACAATTGGCATTATTCCGTGTGCTCTGAGAGTTTACATTCTGGAATAAACAAAACTCTCTGAGGGATGAGTGTGGTGCGACCAGAAGCCACACGGTTGAGAGCATCTTTCCATCTAGAATTACTGACCACACCTAAATCGTCCATCAGTAAACGTTTACCGAGAGGGGATACAGCATCTCAGAGATACAGAACTCATCTTCAGATAGCCTAGAGACTAACTCTGGAAGGTCTGCCATTCAGCAGAAAATAAGGAAATATAATTGAATTCTATATTTCCATGCCGAGTAGCATGGTGCAAATTATTCAGGCGGTAGAAGATATGTTCAGGGAAACATGGGGAGTCCTACACATGTAGCTATTGGGCACGTAGCATGCTGTTACTGTGAACTGAAAGTCTTGCAATTGTAAAATACACATGGGAGTCTGAAGACAGCATGGCAAAGAGAATGCAAAATATGGCATTAATAATTAAAAATACTGGTCCAGGTGTGTAGCTTAGTGATAATGTCTCTGCTAAGCATGCACAAGGTTCCCAGACCCAACCTCAAATTAAACAAGGCCCTAAATAAAAACGTTGATTACATGGTGCAGCTATACTTTAGACACAGAGGGTTAAATACAAATATTAATAGAATATTAATTGGCTTTACCTTTTTAGTTTCTACCTGCCTTTATTCGATTTAAAGGACAAGGGTGGCGCACGTAGTTTCTTAGGTCAGTGCTGCTACAGACGTTCACAGAATGAACCTAGCGACCATAGTAACAGTCAGGAAGAGAACAGGGCAGGTGCAGCTCAGTCCGGAAGAACATATCGCCTAGAGAACGAAACTCCAAGACTTTGCCTGTTCTCTGGAACAGGGGATAAGTGAAAAGGAGCCTGTACTGGAAACTCAACATTTCTTTATTTTAGATAGTCATGCATTTGGGTCTTTAAAAAAAATCTAAACACTTAATCCAAATTTAATCCTATAAACACTGATAACAATTATCGAGTGCTCAATGTCTAAATTTTATGTGCATAAAATTCCATTTAGACTCAATACAGAAGCAAGTTTCATATCTGTCTTAAAGGTGTGGCTTGCCTTGGTTCAGACAGTGTGACACAACTAGGAAGGGACTGGAATCTTCATGTTCCTGACCCCATAGCTGGTGTCTTATAGCTGCACCATGGACTTAATGCTGTTGCCCTTTGGGGTGCATGCCTGTGTGTGCCCTTTCCTTAGGCAGCACTCCCGTACTCCCATGGTGTTATTTTTTAAACATTTGTCAAAGTAAGCCCTTTTAACCACAGACTATTTTGATTCTATTCTGATTTCTCTCTAATGGTAGGCAATATTGGACATACTTTTTGTTTGTTTTTGTTTTTGTTTTTGTAGATCTTGCTAGAGGGAATGCTCATATGGCTACAAACTTTGCTTTTATTTAGTGAATTACCTTTGGGTTTGGTTACTGAGGGTGTTATCATGATCTGTCAGGAAACCCTGCTGCTAAGGTTGAAGTCTGACATTACCAGACATCCCTGAGCTTGGTGCAAAGTGACAGTCTTTCTTTGCCAGTAGTGTTTTCTCTTCTCTGGGGGGTTCCCGACCCGAGGAATGTCATGTAGTAGTCCTGCACCTGAGATTCCTGGAATGCTTCCCCGTGCTAATGAGGCACCTCAGTTCCTTAAGCCTTCAGCCAATGATCTTTGCCCATCCTTGATATTCTCACCCCCTTTCCTAAAACTACATATCCCTTGGCTCACTTCGAATAAAGTGTATGCATACAAGCCTAGCCTGAATAAAGAAATGTGCACAAGCTACAGTTGTTGCATTGAAGATGGTTGGAGAGGGCTTTTGCCTCAAAGAGCTGTGACAATAAGATCCTCAGAGAAGGACCCCCCCACCACACACCCCTCATTCGCTCCTAGCAGACTGGGATTCTGCTCCTTCTGATTTTACTTTATCCTCCAGCCCTATGTGCCTCGATGTCTGGATACTCTGGGAGGGAGAAAGCAGAGGGCGAGGAACCACAATAATCTATTTACCCCAACAGCTCATATGGGACTTTAAACAATTACAAAGTAAAATATTTTATTTTTTTCCTTTTAATGTGACTCATGTAGAAGGGAAAAACTTCCACATGCAAACCTACAACAGGACCAGAGGTGGTTGGAATGATCATGTAAAGTCATCTCTTCCTTTATGATACATTTTTTTATGTGTCTGAGCATTGTTGTGTGGTGTGTGAATGTGTGTATGTGTGTGTGTGTGTGTGTGTTTGTGTGTGTGTGTGTGTGTGTGTGTGTGTGTGTGTGTGTGTGTGTGTGTGTGTGTGTGTGTGAATGCATACAGGGGCCCAAAGTCTTTATCAGGTCTCTTTCTTGATTTCCCTCTATCTTTATTTTGAGATGGAGTCTCTCACGAGACGTGAAGCTCATTTAATTGGCTAGGTTGGCTGGCCAGTAAGATTCAGGAATCTGCTTGTCTTAGCCCTTGCTAACCTTAGATTCTAGGGAAGTATTGGGATGCCTGGCATTTTATGTGGGTGCTGGGGATCCGAATTCAGTTTCTTATTCATTGTAGAAGGCAATTAACCTACTGAACCATTTCCTTAGTCCCCTGAAGCTTTTTTTTTATTATTAATATAAGATTTCTGTTTCAACCACCTAATACCTCATCATGATAGAGTTCATTGTCAGAACATCAAAATCACCATTGAGCAAGAAAAACGAGAGGAAACCTACTCAAGTTATAAATATTAATAACAAAACATAATTTTTGAAAATATGACTACCTTTTGCAAGCACATCACTTATGGATATATAGAAATCAAACTCAGCATGTCCTTCTATATTTATATACACCACAGCAATAGTCACGATAGGTGTGATGTCCCGTCAGCCTAGGTGCCCATCAGCTGGTGAATGAGTAAAGAAAACGCAGTCTATATACACAATGGAATTTTACTTACTCAGGAAGAAAAACAAACTCCTGTCATTTGTCGGGGAATGGATGTAACTGGACATCATCATGTTAAGTAAAATAAGCCAGAAGCAGACAAGTGGTTTGATGGTTTCTTTCATATGTGGAGCCTAGTTGGAAAAAAAAGACAAATAAAGGGCACTCTTTGAGAAGAGGAAGGGAGCAGTGAGGTTGGGGCTTTAGGAAGGGGGACAAGAGAAGGCACTAGTGGATAAATATGTTGCATACATGTATGATGTTATGACACCTATTTTATATAATGAATATATGCTAGTTTCCACAAGTAACTTTCACTAGACATGTTATACAAAAGAATTAGGTATTTTTTCTATTACCATAAAATCATTTTTATATGAGAGAGTATGTAGAAAGATGTAACTTAGACGAGGTATCAGATAGTGAACAGAAACATTATTTTTCTGTATTTTGAGATATTTGTGACCCTTACAGACTTTTAACCTTCATTATTGTTATGAATTATTTCTTATCCTGAAGAAATAATATGGGCTTAATTTTCAAAAATATTTATTTTTATTTCATGTGTATTCATATTTTGCTTGCGTGTAAGTGTGTCTACCACATGAGATTCTTGGTTCCATGAAGCCATCAGATCCACTGGAACTGGAATTAAGGAGCTGCTATGTAGGTGTCCTGAACCAGACCATGGCGCTCTGAAATAGCAGTCAATGCTCTCAACCATTAGTCCATCTCTTAACCCACCCCCAGAGTATCCCCTCCTCATTTTAACAAGCAGCTTTTTCAAATAGCATATGCCACAGACCTTATAAACTCTGTATTTGAAGTTTACAGTACCTAGTAGCTATTGTGGGTGCTGGGAAGCCAAACAAGCTATTGTTGAAGGTCAATAACTCTTAAGAATTTATTATTGAATCTTATAATGTCTCTTGGCAAACAGCAGGTCAAATGTTTTCCAATTACAAATAGTCCCAACAGGTACTGTGTTATATATCCAAATGTCTATGGTGGACGTGATGATGACCTTCATGGACATCAGTAAGATCATGGTGAGAGACAGAAGGCTGGGAAGAGCTGAAGGAAACAAATTAGCCCATAGAGGGATGACTTCCTCTTCAACCTGCTGCTCATTTTCAGATGATTATCTTAGCGAATTAGTGAATGAATCTTCAAAAGTCTGTAATGAAATACCCATGATGCATTACCATTCTTCCTCACCTGTTTTCATGGTTTCGTCTGCCCTATCTGTGCTGCTTATAATCCCATAGAGAAGAGGAATCAGTAGTCACAGTCAGAATGTTCAGAGAGATACAATCGTAAAACAAAGAAATGAAACCAAAACTTCACTAATCACGTCCAGCAGCTCTGTGGAGACATTTTCCTTGAGATTACAAATACTTCCTGCTCTGGGTAAACACCTACCGGTAGTTGGTGTATGATCTGGGTGTAAGGAAGAGTTCTCTTTTTTACTCATTGCAAAAAGTGATTTACAGATTTAGAAACATCTGTGGGATTCATCATAGCAGCGAGAAGTACCTGATGATTCATTTTCCTTGATTGCTTTTATTAAATTTTTATTTTTTAAAATTATTGGTGTGTGTGTGTGTGTGTGTGTGCATGCTTGCACATGCGATTGCGCTTGTGCATGTGTGTGTGTGTGCATGTGTGTGTGTGTGTGTGTGTGTGTGTGTGTGTGTGAATACACGTATACTTGTGTCCTCGGATGCCAGAAAGAGATGTTATGAGTGACCTGGTGTTGTTGATGGGAACTAAGTACATCGCTGTGTTTTAAAGAAGACACTAATGTTGTTGCAGTTGTATTTTAGCTCCTGGAACTCCCTGTGCAAACTGTCCTTGCCCATAAAGGGATCCATCCACTCCTGACTTCCAAATGAAGACATGAGGCACAGCACTTCGTTTTTAAAGACCTATTCTGCAAGTTAACTTTAGTACTAATTTTAGGACTGCCTACACACAGTGCCAATGGATTTAATCAATTAGTAGTTATCTGGGCAGAAAAGCTGAAATATTTGAAAGCTTGGATATGTAAGAGCATTTCCTAGGAATAATTCTCAGTGACACTTCAGGTACCTGTAACTTGGGCTGAACTTGGTCAGCTGAAGCTTTCTGGAAGATGCTTCAGTGTAGTGGATGGAAGTTACCCAAAATAATGCCATGTCTACGCCATGTGCACCCTCATGAAAGTAAAGTTATTTATTGCCAGGGAAAACCCAGAGAGATTAGATGATACAGATTTTTTTCACTACCATATGAGGGGAGCTAAATTTGGGTTAACAAAATTATTTTCTACAGCTTTTCATAAAAAATGTTATACTTCAACTCAATTTTCTTTGAAGCTTTAAATACTGGTAAATAATTACTTATCATTAACTTAGATATAAGTAAATTACATAGGATATATGTATATATATAAAACACATAAATAAATACATAAGAAATATTTTGTATTTTCTTTTTTATGTATATGCATGTGCATTTGTAGTGTATGCACATGATCATTTGGGTATGTGTTCATATGTGTGCCAATACACATCAGGTTTCTTCCCCTACCCTTCTTTACCTTACTTTTGGAGATAAGGTCTCTCACTGAACCTGGAGCTCACCAATTAGTCTAGAGTTCAGCAATCAAGCTTGACTATAGGAATCCACTTCTCTCCTCTCCATTCCTAGGCTTGTATATGTGTACTGCTATGCCTGGCTCTAATGTAGGTCCTGAGGTTAGAAACTCCAGATTTTATGCTTGCTTAGCAAGTACTTTACTGACTGAGCCATCTCCCAAACTCTTGAATTTTTCTTTATGTCAGTTTTGTATCAACTTTCAGCAAATGCAGTTAGAAATGATTTTACCATTTTTAGACAGCATGTGGATTATTTCAGGCTTTCTGACTGGTGCTACCTGCCCCCTCTTCTACATGTCTACTGAAGTCCTAACTCAGTGACATGGCTTTTCCCTATCCTTGTGAGTTTATAGGTAGCTACGACATTGGCGGTACTTACTAAATTTTTATACAGTTCATGGGAAGGAGAGAAATATCTAAAAGAAAATATGATGGAAAGAAACCTCTGGCAATACATGGTTATAAGATCCCTAGATCAACCAAGTAACAAAATAACCTGAAATTAGGCAAATGTATTATTCTTAACTATATATTAACGCTTTATAAGTTCATTGCTGGTTTTAGGTCCTATTAACTTTGCAAACTATTCTTGAGTCTGTAATAACTTCATTTATTGCTGGCTCATTGTTTTTTTTAAAAGATGTATGTATGTATGTATGTATGTATGTATGTATGTATGTATGTATGCATGCATGCATATGAGTTACAGATGGTGTGAATCCCCATGAGGTTGCTGGGTGTTGAACTCCGGACCTCTGGAAGAGCAGTTGGTGCTCTTAAACACTGATCCATCTCCCCCAGCCCCATTGCTGGTTTTTAGGTACTGTTCTATTTTATAGCTTGTTTTCACTCTGGGTAAAAATTAAACCATGCTTGCATGGTAATAAGTTATTTACATATATATATACATATATGTATATTTGTGTGTGTGTATACCTATGTATATGAATGGGTTTGTTAGCACACGTCTTCATTGCATGCTATTCAAAGTTCACTTTCACCTTTTATCAAAATTGCTAAGTTATCAGATAGATATTTTTCTTAACTGTGATCTCAATGTCAAGCAGTTATTGAGTATCATCTGTGACCTGTACGTATTAAATACTTTCAAACTAAAACTAAGTAATATCATCTACCTTTACAGTCTTGCTTCTGCTGTTTATTTGAGAATGGCACTGCCAGACCAAATGCAGATTCTAGTTTATTGCTCTTTGTTGCCTGTTTGAAGAGGAGGGGCTTGTGTGGACTTGGGAGAGAGCTGATATCATCAACCTGTATAGCTGAAGCCCAGGCATCACCTCAATGCAGAAGCACCGAACAGGTGATAACAAGTCACCCAGCAGACATCAGTAGACATTGGTTTTTAGCTCATCGGTGACTATGAGACGATAGAAACTCAAACGCATCTCTCCAGTGATTCGTCCATGAGTGCTCAGCAGGCATCAGCCACCGCCCTCAATCCTGGTTCAGCTTTGCTATTGCTTGACAGGGACTGTTTTCTCACAAGCAAATGATCATAGATTTATTTAAATTAAATCTCCTTCCATTTAAGTTCCCCACCTATGATCTTTGATCGTGTTGAGTTCTTATTCTTTTAGAAAACTCACAGCTATTCACTTTCTCTGTCAGGGCATGAGTTTGCGTGTTTCATTTAGCCCTCTCCCTAGTCCTTAGTCTATAGACCTTTACTGTCCCCAATTTAACAATGCATTAGTAATAGATGCTTATAATCTCTAGGCCACCAGTCAACATGACTATAGTTCATAATGTGACATAATCTTACCAATGTCTCTCTTTTTATTTGCTTGCAACAGGAATCCTAGGAACTGGAGGGAGCTGCTTGTAATAATCTTTTCATGATACATCTATAAAAAAATGCACAATCTGTGCTATTGTAATTTATTGGAGGTAAATTCATGATGCTTAAAGTGTAATCCTCAATATAAATCAAAAGCTAGGACAAAGAATAAAAACTAAGGGTTGGAGAAGTGGCTCAGTGCTTAAGAATGCTTTGTACTCATTGTAGAGGGCCTTAGCTGTCCTGGGCTTCACTTGTTAGACCAGGCTGGCCTTGAACTCACAATGATCCACCTGCCTCTGCTGAGTGCTGCTATTAATGTGCGTGTCACCTTGCCAAACTCAACCTGAAAATTGTGTATAGCTGACATGGAGACATTGTTATTCATTCTAACAAGATTTTATGTTGTTTCTAGTTTTTACCATTCCTACAGATCCCCTGTGGCTTTTATGGACAGAGTTCAGTGAGGTGAATGCCAGAGTTGAGTTTTTGAAACAATACCTGTACTGGTGAGCTTTCCTTCAGATTGGGCTGATACTATCGAGGGATGCTGCCCTCAAGCTCCTAGCTGGAGCAGAGGTGGCATTTCTGCAAGATAGATGGGTACAGCTGTTCAGAAAGGAATACCTCAAACCCCCTGGAACCTGGAATCCATATAGTATAAAGATTAATGCATTCATTCATTCATTCATTCATTCATTCATTCGCAAGCAGAAAAATGTTATTCCTGGTGGCAGTTAGAATTTCAACAAATGAACTATTTTTCTTCTGAATTCTAAGATCTAAACCAGAAATGGGAGGTTCACAACCTTGAGAGATATTTAGAGGGGATGACAATGACAGTCAGGCTCTGCGAATTCACCTTTCTCACCTTAAGACAATAGAAGCTATTCCTTGTCTCTCAGTATGAGTACCTGAGAACTCCATCAAATAAGAGCTTTAAATTACTCAATGCAGTAGAAACTATTCATCATATAATATGTTTCTTTTAGAGTTTGTCAGAAAATGAGAAAGAGGGCGAGGAATGCTAGCCTTTATTAAATTTAAAGAATGGAATAAATTTCTAAGTATAATGAATATGCATGTAGCAGGAATTTCAAAATACCATGGACATTTAAAGATAGATTTTTCATATGCTATGGAAGGTAGCCAGATAACCACAGGGAAAGGAACACACTTATGGGAATCTTTAGCTTTTTGAAGGCTACAGTGAAATCTGCCAACTAATGAGAGACTAGGAGGTCACACTGTGAAATTAATAGCCAGTAAATTTAGAACAAATAAAACAGAAATGCTTTAGCACAGCACTTAAGCAGCCCGTGGCACTGACAGCTACAGGGGGTCAGGGAGTTAATGCTGTTGAGCCAGAATCAAAGAAAAGCAGGGTTACATTGTCACCGTCTGCAGCTAGTCAGATGATGGTGTGGGTGACTTCATCCATTGCCTTAGAATTTAATTATGATTGCCCTTTGTTGAAAGCTAATAAGGCTATAAGACAAACAGCAAGAGTGGAGGTAGCTAAGGGCCCCTCTGTGTGAGCCTACACTTCATCTTCAAGACAAGAAAAGTATTACATGACAATGGCAATTGTGGAGTTTCAAATTCTCTCCAGATAAGCCAGCAAACTGAACATGGAGGGAGAGTATTGTAGTGTTCATTCAAATACCCCATCTTTAGGCAACACAGTGTACACCATCATAACTGCCTCCATCATCATTCCTTTGTGGTAACTGATACCTGGAATAATTAGCTTATAGAGAAGAAAGGTCTACCTTTGGCTCCCAGGTTTGGAAGCGGCAGTATCGTGATAAGACAGCGCCTTGTGGTGGGAGCGAATGACAAAACACAGCTGGGGAGCAGAGACACTGCAAGAAACTGAGGTCCAATCTTCCTTTTCGAATGTACACATCCAATGACAGGAAGACCTCCCACTAGGCTCCACCCCTGAAAGGGTTTACCAGCTTTCAACAGTACAGCAGGATGTAGACTAATTCTTTTACACATTGGCTTTGGGGAAAATTCTAGATGCAAACCTTGGCATTTACAAGACCAGAATTCCTTTTAATTACCAAGACATATTTGCAGGAGAATTTTGTTATTTTCTTCATCCCAATTTCACAGCCAGTAGTTTCCTATTTTCTTATGATCTGTTAATGCTAGTTGCCCCCCCCCCACCCCAGGCACCATCCCAGGCAAATTGGGTTTAATGATGGTGTTATTTTATTGGTCAACAATTATACCTGGCCATTTTTTTTTCCTTAGCATAGAAACATGTTTCTTGTGAGATTATTATGGCAACCCAAGCCTAGTTCCTGTTTTTTTGTTTGTTTGTTTGTTTGTTTTTAAAGAGCATCTTTGCAAAATGAGTCTTCACGTAACCTTTTTTTTCCCTTTTTCTTTTTTCACTGTCTGTAATCTCCAAGCTACCTCTGGTTGTCACACAACCTTTCAGACTGGGTTGAAGGACAGAGGGTCTGTGTGTCTCCCTTTTTACTTCTGCATCTGCAGCACATTGTTGTCAGATTGGGTTAATGTTCTACTAGGAATTAAGTGGTGTGATGGGAAGGTAAAGTGATAGGAACATTTAATTCTTCATTAATCTCTTCCTTGGCATAATTAGCAAAGGTGTAAATATTAACACCTCTGCTTTTAGACACAAGTTGAAACTATCTTGTGTAAACTCACTGCCAATCACATTCCTCAAAAACAGTGACTCTGTCGTCTCCCCCACAATCTTTATTTGTTCATATTTTGGCTGCTAAGCATTCTGCTTTCTGTAGCATAAACAACTGGGCTCTGTTAGTTTATTACTTTATTTTATTTTGCTTTAAAATAAAAAAAAACATCACCATTAACATTGACCATCATGTTGAAATAACACAATATATATGTCAAAATAACGAAATATATATGTTTACACATACATATTTATACATATGCATTTATAGATATATTTATACATATATATGTATCTATATATTCATGTATACATATAGTTACTATTTCAACAGTTCAGTGGTATCACTCTTTTTTTGGTCATTATTTTTCTTTGTTTTTGTTGTTAAATGCAGTTACTTCTCCTCCATAATAAATTGTTTTTCTTTCAGAATTTTCATTGTAATCATAGTCATAATTGACAACTTTAGAGTACCAGGGGCACAGTTGAGGTCTCTTTTTCCTTTCCGATTCACAGCAATGGCTGTTTTTCTTTGTGTCTTTGCTGTCTGAGGAGAGGCAGAGGATCAGAGAGAGTTCCTGGCTGTGGAGAATATTACATTCCATTGTGAGGAGCGGTTTACATAGACAGCGCTCCTGAGGAGTCAGTGAAAACAATTGAAAATGACTTTTCCCTTTTCCTGTGCAAACCTAATGTTTTCATAAATCTTGGGGGGAAATCTTACAGCTTTGAAAATCTGAAATATTTGTATCCTTTTTAATTGTTGATGTGCCGATGTCAAACCACCATGCTGGGTATTTTTAGTTCCTAGCCCCATGACTGACGATGTATGTAGGAATCAGAAGTCAAGGTATCACTCCTGGCAGAACTGGAGTGAATTAGAAATTCTGTTTTCAAGACATTTAAAATATTCACTTTTTAACCTTCTTTAAAAGCCACCTCTTGCTGTATTTTGCGAGGGTGGGGATTTAATGCATGGCGCCTACACATGTGTACATAATATTCTCTACCTTTTGTCTTTAATGTTCCTTGGTTTTTAATTATTAAAGATAAGTATTTGAATTATAAATATTCTAGTTATACAGGAATAGGCAAAGCAGGCATATACCCTCAGGCAGAATTCTTCCGTTACCCATAATCCTACTGCCTCCTGCCTCCACTTCTCTGCTTCCCATCTTCATATCACCTCAAAAAAAAAAAAAAAAAAAAAAAAACCACACAGAGACATTCTTTTCAACCAAGTTCTCCTCCCCACTTAAACCACAGAAATCCCTTCTCAATATGTATAGGGGCCTCTCCCTTGAAGTGGGATGTCATACTTGTCCTAAATATAATAAAGTGCTGTCTTCAAGGCGTTTCTGCATCCAAGACACTCCCCAGAAACCTGCCGAACCCTCCCATCTAACCAGACTGAGTGTCACGAATCATAGCCCAGATACTGCTTTAAAGTGAATCATTAGCATTGTCAGGAGTGACTCTGCAGAGGAAGGAGGCTTTCCATTAGAGGACCGAGGGAGGGTGTACAAATGACAGCTTCGCCATCCCGTCTCACCCCATTGTTTTAGGAAGCCCAGAACTGATTAGGAAGAGTTCATTGTAGAGCAGTAGGGCTGCGTTTCCACGCGGGACGTGGAGCAGTAGGTATTGTTACTGATTTTCTTCACTGCGTTTTAGGTTTCATGATTTATTTCAAATAAGTTTGGTTTTCAAATTATACTCACAGTGCCGAGAGAAGTTCCTTGGGATGAATAAAAGTGTCACAAAAGACACAGATACGTGAAAATAGCCGACTTGATTATTTGTAGGTGAAAAACCATTTTCTTTTTTCTTTTTTTTTTTTTTTTTAGGATACTTCTCTGGGATTTCAGGCTTCCTGATTTACTCAGGCAGCACGGGGCGGCTGAAGAGGGGCGTGCGCTGCATTAAGGATGGACAGGAATGGGTTTTGAGGAGTGCTCTGTCTTTGACTACAGGTCATGCCTTCTGAAATCGAGGCATTTGGGCTCTGGAATCACTCACTGCTTACAATGATTTGAGCTTATCTTTCTTACGCCAAGAAGAGATAACAAAGACTCAATTGTTTACCATTTGTCCAGCTGACCCTCTCTTTACCCTGATGCTTATAGGAGATAGCGTGGTATGCTACCCAGCGTCTCAGCAGGGTGGAAGCCCTCCTTTCCCCAGGAGTTGGTATGCATCTCCCAATACCTGACTGTCGTGTTCTCCCACAGGATTTGCCTATGGCCAAAGACAGATATCTTGCTCAAAGTTAAGGATCCTTCCCCAGGGTCAGTGTGGATGTAGGGTGAACCATGCCTTAGTGAGATGTTTCTGATGGGGTTTCCCAACTTCAGGGTTCTACAGGGAGCTGAAGCCTTTGTTGTGCCTTCATTTTAAGTCAACATTCTTCTTGCAAGCCCTGGTTCTTTTGTTTCTTTCACATGCCACATCTTGAAATATTCCCTGATAAGCCACTTATTAACCAATATTAGGACCACTTTATTTTATAGGAAAGCCAGCTTATGACAGTTGATCATGATGATGCAGTCTTAGGAAAACTGGAACATGGCAGGTAGTAGAATATGCTACTGATTCTGAGGACCCTGGTGATGCTGCAGTTGTCAGCATTTTCACTGACTGTTGGTTTGTGGAGGTTATCTACAGAAAGCAGTATCTTCCAAGATACCATATCTCAAGTGTTTTAAGACTCTAGCAGTAAATGGAAATTAACCATCACAGAGTCAGATGTCTGTGTAGTAGACAATCCAGGAATTGGAGGCGAACATGAAAGGATCAGGATGATAAATCGTGAAGTAGGGGGGAAGTCTAAAAGCCAGAGGGTAAAGTGACAGCAGAGAATGAGAACTCCCACATCTAGAGAGTGGAAGAGCAAAGAACTTGATTCAGGGCTTACTATCGAGGGCAGCATCTCTGGAGAGGTTTTATTTTTAACTTCAGATTCTGACTATCAAGATTTTGGCTCTAAGTGGGAAGGAGTAGGACCTGGTCAACAAGCTTCAAAAGCTCAAATCTCCGACTTCCCTGAGCTCTCCATGTGTCTACAGGAATGCTTATGTCTTCTGTTTTATTTTAATTATTTGAGAATTTTATATATGTATACAAAAAATATGACTAGATCTATTTCCATTTCTCCCTTCTAGGCACCTACGAATCTTCCAGCAATTGTCTGCCTCCCAACTACCAACTTCCAATAGGTCCTCAGTAAGGGATGGGTCCTGATGAGATCCTTCCCATCCACACTGGGGTTTTGTCTGGCTTGATCTTGTGCAGGTAACCACAGCTGCTGTAAGCTTAATGGTACATCAGCTGTATCATATCCAGAAGACAGAATCTTATAGCACTCTTTTCCCATCCTGTGGCTTTGACATTCTTTCTACTTCTTCTTCTAGGTTGCTCCCTGAGCCTTGATGGTTGTGGTAGTTGTGGTTGACAAACCTGTCTCATTTAGTACTTCTTTCTTGTAGAAGTCAATGTTTGTTTGTTTATTTGTTTATTTATGTATGTATGCATTTTTCTTACTTGAAGAAATGGAAAGGCCTCTTGCTTTTCCCTCAAAATATATTGCCAACTTGCTTCCTGGATAATAAACTCATAATTCTTCATAGGATTAATTCATAATATACTTGAGCTAAGAGATGAAGCATCTAGCCAGTATGCCCGTGTGATGTTTAAGTGAATGCGTAAGGAAACTGAATCCTGCAGGTGCTGAATCATGGGAAAGAACATAAACTAGAGAGAATTTAGTGACATGAGAACTTTATTGTGTGATGAATACGTAATGTTCTTCTAAAGACTCCAGTGGAAGTAACTGTTAGGTAGCAGGTCAAGTAGATCAAATATATGGCTATTTGAAAGATGAAGAAAATGACAGCTGCTGGTGGCACATTCCTATAATCTCAGTGCTCAGGAGGCTGAGGCAGGAGGATTCCAAGTTTGAGGCCAGTTTGAGCCACATAGTGAACTTAATGTCAATGTCAGCCCAGCTATGTAACAGGATCTTGTCTAAAACAAAAGAAAGAAAGAAAAAGAATGAGAGAAAGGGAATGAAGAACAACTGACATCCACGTGCATCTGGGACGATGGGGGAAGGGAATCTAGTCAAGAGGCTGTCCTATAACTCACTGTGTAGACTAGGCTGGCCTTAAACTCATGGAAATCCATCCACTTCTACCTCTTGTGTGCTGGGATTAAAAGTGTGGGTACCACCACACCCAGAAGCCCCAAGACAAAATAGAATACAATAAGTCATAAAAATTTTTGCAATAGTGAAAAGGTTCTGAATGCAGCAAACCGCTTAGTTCAAAGTCAAGCACACAATGAACCCAAGTAACTTTTGGCAGGGCTCGAAGGTGCTGCCCCGTGACTTCGCTGCAGCCTTTATTCTGAACACACACTGTGCGCTTGGCAATGTCTATCTATGCTTTCTTGACTAGTGAACACTGAATAAGCATTTCCACTGAGATCTAAGATTGCCGTACGCTATAAATTGCATTTTTTTCCTTTCCACCTATACAGAGTTTTCTGCAGTTATGGGACATAATGATTAATTACAGAAAATACAGACTTAATATTTTCCTGTCATCATCGTTCAGCATGTAAGTCTGTCTTCGGATTGTATTAAGTATGAATGTTGGCTTTTTAAATATTGTTGCTTGCATTTCCGACTTGAATTTTATACAAAATTGTCCAGTGGATTATGATTTAGGATTGGGACAGAATTCTGGACAGTTCTGAAATGCTTCCTAGATATACTTCCGCTGTTTTATACTGTACATTTATGCCAAATGATGGCCTCAGCATTGATGACTCCAACTTCAAAATATTGACTAATGCTGAAAAATATTGAAGATGCTCCGTGCCATAGAGTAAAAAATATTCAACCAAAATTTCATTTATTTTTCAGACAGGGTCTCATGATTTACCCTGGCTGGTCTGGAACTTACTGTATAATCTGCCTGGCTCCTACCTCAGAGATCAACCTGCCTCTGACATACACACTGTTCCTAATGTTCTTAAAGCTCGCACCATCTCACTCAGCCAAGATATGATTATTTATATAAAGCAAACAAGTACATCTGTCCATAAATATGGGAATTTGCTTTCATCTTTTCTTTATAATTTTTTAATATGGTTGAGTGTTTGGTCTCAGTGATGCATGTGTTGGGAACTGCGCCCAGGTCCTCTGAAAGAACAGCCAATGCTCTTAACTGTTGAACCATCTCCCCAACCTCTCATCTTTAAAGTTACATATATACCAAGGAATTGTTTTAAAATAAATTTCTTTATGAGTTTTTAATTATAAATATTTGATTTTTAATATCTCATTCCATATTCTCACATAAAGCTTTGTTAGGGGAGAATGGGTAATGACTGGAACCCATTCAAAGATGCAGTGGACATACAGACAGAAAGCCATATGCCCAGATATATTCAAATAGAAAACTGAGAATAAACTTTATCAACACCACAGGATATAGGTTGGTGCGTGACTTGAAACGCATCATGGCATCTCAGTAAGTTGTAAGCTGTTTTCTGATCAACATACACATGTCATGAAATGACCCTTCACATGAGCATCCATCCATCTACTCCCCACCACATACGAATAAAACAATTAAATAAACATTAAACATTTTAAATAAAGAAAAAGCTCTTTTGTTCTTTTTTGTGTGCTTTTTTTCTGTTTGTTTTTGGTTTTGTTTTGTTTTGTTTTCCAGACAGGGTTGGTTTCTCCATGTAGTCCTGCTTGTCCTGGAACTCGATTTGTAGACCAGCCTGGCTTGAATTTAGAGATCCACCTGCCTCTGTTTCCCGAGTGCTCAGATTTAAAAACATAAGCCACCAAGCTTCACTAAAAGAAATTCTTAATAGTGATGACAAGGATGGTAAGACATGGAAATCGCAGAGATTGGGGAATGGTCCTTCATTCGCTGCAGCTCTGGCCATATCATGGGATGCATAATTATGATGAGTGACAAGGTTGGAGAAGCCCAACTCCTCACCTGTAGAGTGCTATGAGGATGGTGACTAGGACCCAGAACACTAGGGGCAAAGATAGGTGAGCAGTTGATGATGACATTACTCATCTCTGCAAAACAAAGGAGTTTAGGAATGTATAATGCTGAGAGCAACCTTGCTAATAAAAAATGTTGACCCCCTCGCCCAGTTTTTGGACTTGAGCCAGTTTTCAGACTCAAAACTCCCAAGAGAAGACCCTGCCACACCATAAAAAGTACGCCCGGCAGTGATGACTCTAACTCTGTCCCCAAAGAGACTCCTGGCTCATTTACTATGATTACTGTTCACTGGGGAAGGGGAATGGCCAGATATTTTAAGGACTGCTGACTTGGAGACGCAAAACTTCCATGTGACCCTTTAACACGAGGGTATCTAAGTCCTGAAAATAAATTTCTGGCTCAAGTCCCAGTTGAGAATGGGTCCATTGGGTCCATGAACCAATTCTGGGGTCATTTTCCCAGCGTCAGAATGCATACTTAGAAAGAATAGTTATTAGAAATTTTGGTAGAACCCTTATGTTTGTTCCTTGGTGTGTAGGATTAGACCCATTATAGTAGGGCAGACCTTGGAAACTGCAAACAGGAAGCAATATTGTGTATGAAGGTGAATAAGTAAACTTGTGTCATCCATAAGACATGAAAATTTCAAGAATGGAGATCTTTATACAGTATCTATCTATCTATCTATCTATCTATCTATCTATCTATCTATCTATCTATCTATCTATCTATCCATCTATCCATATATCCATCTATCATCTATTTATTTATCTTTGGTGTTTCAAGACTGGGGTTCTCTGTATAGTCCTGGCTGTTCTTACTCTGTAGACCAGGCTGGCTTCAAACACAGAGATCCACCTTCCTCTGCCCCTGAAGCACAGGGATTAAAGGTCTGTGCCACCACCACTTGGTGTCTTATACAATCTTTATAAGGTTTATTTTTAAAAATTACTTTTGTTTATGTTTGTGACTGCGTGTCTCGTGTGCCTGAGGAAGACAGAACAGAGTCTGAGATCCTGAGTATCTGGAGTTAGAGGTGGTTGTGAGCTGCCTGATATAGGTCCTGGGAAACACTCTGGGGGAGAAGCATGCTCTTATCTTAATACTTGAGCCATCCCTATCCAACCCCTCTTGTTGCAGTCTTATTTGACTTAGTGCTTTGACCATTACAAACTAATCATGGAGGAAGACCAATGGACCAGTGGAAACAACTCCAAAAATGTCAGTGCTGGTCTGCACTAAATATGGTGGTTTTATTAGGTCTGATGTATACAGGTGAAAGCCAGTGCATGAAATTAGAGGTTGAGCTCCTAATTTTTTCGCACATATCAGGAAGAGGAATTGAAACAGCTTTCACTCATTTGGGATGGACCACAGCACATATCTATGTGCTCTTTTCAGGGTCATGGTAACTTTCATGTTCTTTTAATAAAGGCCAAGGATTGAGCACCATAGTTGTCCACTTTGTTATGACATCAAACTGCCTAAGCAGAAATGGGCAAGCATATAAACCCTGATAAGCCACATGTGCTGCACAGGGGAGACAGTTACTCAGTAGAGGTCCAATGGTCTAGCAGTTGGGAGCATGTCAGAATTTTCTCAAACAAATGCAAAAGCTTCACTTTTTGTCTTAGTCAGGGTTCTCTAGAGTCACAGAACTTATGGGTAGTCTCTTTATAGTAAGAGAATTTGTTGATGACTTACAGTCTGTAGTCTAACTCCCCAACAATGATCAGCAGCAGCTGTGAATGGAAGTCCAAGGATCTAGCAGTGGCTCTGTCCCACGAGGAAGGCAGGCAGGCAGGCAGGCAGGCAAAAAGAGAGAGCAACTCTTCCTTCTTCCAATGTCCTTATGTAAGTCTCCAGCAGATGTGTCCCAGATTAAAGGTGTGTACCACCATGCCTGGGTCTGGGATTTGCTTTGCCCCAGGTGACCTTGAACTCAGAGATCTCTTTGCCTTAAGCTTCTGGGATTCATATCCATTTTGCCTCAAGATCTCCATACCAAGGTCCAGGTCAGCAACTTGTATCTCCCAGCCTCAAGACCAGGATGAAAGGTGAGCCTTCCAATTCTGGATTATAGTTCATTCCAGATATAATCAAGATGACAACCAGGAATAGCAACTACACTTGTATATCTTAGAATGCTAGGTGAGCCCTTCAATCTAGAGGTGGCATATTCTACTATGCCTGGGACTGTTGTTCTGACCCACTTATAAAGTTATATGGAAAATTTCAAGATATGAGTAGGATCCCACGCATTAAAGAACTCTGTGGTAGGTCCAAAGTGAGGTGTAACCATGTGACCTGGCAAACTTTGTGCATTGGAATTCCCTGTGGATAAAAGAATGCTGTATTGTTTATGATTAACTACAACAAAGGAACCATGACAATAACATACATGTTCTAAAACAAGGTCATGTGATCTACTAGTAGAAATATCAACACTTGAAAATCTTTTCTGGCATTCTCCTGGGACTTGTCCTGACTGGAATACCATGTGACTAAGTGGTCAACAGTGCTCATCATGAATTTGGAACTATCGTATTCCCCAAGACCCAGAGGCAATCCACTATAAGGTGGAAGTGACTGATTAGTGGAGAGGATCTGGCTGGTCTAGAAGGCATGATGAGGCCCATTGAGTAGATAGAACATGTATGTCCCTATGAGTCCGCCATAGCACTAGATAGAACATGTATGTCCCTATGAGTCCACCATAGCACTAGAATCTCCCTTTAAGCCCTTGGCTAAGTCCACATGGAGACTAGATGATTGACAAAGCGGTTGCTACAAATAATGATAGATGTCTACTGCTCTATACCACTCTCCTTGAGTTGTCCTGTAAGCAAGGGGTGAAGAGAATCTTAATGCATGAGCGGCATAGACTTTTCACTTTGTGTGGAAACAAAAGAGCCCCATTTTAGAATTTACATGTGGGCTCATAATTAGTGGTGAAAGGTTTGAATGTTTGTCTTAAAAAGAAGAAAAAATGTGAACTTTTTAGGTTTAGTGAATTTCAAGAAGTATATGGTCTTAGAGTGTGAAGACTTCAGTATTCATATTGACGCCAGAGAGTATCCATCACAAAAAAAATACCAACTGGCCAAACAAAAAAGCACCCTACATTACCAGCCATCCAAACGATGGCACCTTGAGTTATGTGATCAGAAGATCAGAACAGCCACAGTGTCAGGGGTGGCAGCTATGCACAAGTCCAGAAGCATGGGCTATCATTCATTAAGTCCTCAAGTATCCAACAGGCCTTGAGATATATATATATATATGTTTTGATTTACACAGGACCTGTGTGAATTTTCTATACTCAATTACAAATGCCACAAGTTTAGCAATTTTTAATATCACATTTTTATTAATCCCAAAGTGTTTGAGATCAGAAGTCTAAGCATGGATCACCTTGAGTTTAGGATTCACTGTCTCATCAAGCCAGACTGTAAGTGTCAGTCAGCACTGTGATGTCATCAGAGGCTTTATGAAGGAAGCAAACATTCACAACCAACTCTGCTGTCTGAAAGCATGTACAGTGTAATTCATTAACACAGAATCCTCTTTCATACATTATCAAGCCATGATTTATGTGCAGTGGACATAAGTCCATGGGATCCACTTGTCCTTTCATCCTCTATCAGGTAGATGATGCTGGCCTCATGAAGTAATGAATCAGCTCTTGGAGTTGGATATGGTCATCTGAGAGGCCCAGCTCTTCAGGATGCCTTATATATGCCAATCAATAACCATTTTATGATACTATATACCTGAAGTATCAAAGGTAGAATACATTTCTCTGAAAGCTAATGGCAAAAATACAAGCAAACTTAAAAAAATTCAATCACAAGAACTTATTCAACTCATGACTCTATGCTTTTTCTCTCCCAATATCAGCATGTTTCAAGGTTAAAAACACAGAATGAGATTATTGTCATTAGGGTCTGCAGTGAGACTTAGTGTAATAGTTTGGATAAAATTGTTCCCCCATAGACTCAGGAATGTGAACACTTAGTCCTCAGCTGGTGATGCATTTGGAGAGGTGGAGGCGAAGCAAGGGATGGTAGAAAATGTATACTGGAAGCCTTGCTGGTGGAGATGTATAACTGAGGGTAGGGCTTGAAAGCCTTACCCTACTTCCCATTCTCCCTCTGTGCTTTCTGTCTCTGGATGAATAAGTGATGTCTCAGCTTCCTGTACCTGTCTTCATGCCTGCCACTTTCTGCCAAGTTTCTTGTCTAATATGATGGACTCAACCCTCTGAAACCATAAGCCCAAATGGACTTTCTTCCATAAGTTGCTTTTGTCCCAATGTTTTATAGCAATAGTAACGAATAAACCTGCTAAACTTAGGATATGGTTACCCGTCCCCTTCATACTCCCTAGGCCAGGAGCTTAGTGTGCATCTAGGCACAGTGGCTTTATCTGGAGCAAGTGAATCTGAGCGGTACTGGAGGTAGACTACTGGGGACTGTGCCAGCTGCTTTAGACCCTGTTTGAGATGAAGGCATACATTTTCCAGCAGCCAGGAGAACTGCAGGCTGATGACTCACATCTAAGTTCAGACCAGAGCTTATGCTCTGAAAAACAAAATGCAAAACACCAACACACACACACACACACACACACACACACACACACACACACACACCCCAAAAACAAGATCTCTATTTTCTCTGCCCAGGGTGCAATTCCCTGGTCCTCTGAACCCGGCCTGGGCATCTCTGAAGGGGGTCATTCATGTTCAGAGAAACCATGGACTCACCAAACTTCTCTTGCCATCTCACCCTTACTCACATTCCCACTGCTCCCTTCCCTCCTTGACTGCTGTCCTACTGAAGAGTAATCCCTCACAAACCTCTCTCTCTCTCCCTCTCTCTCCTCTCTCTCTCTCTCTCTCTCTCTCTCTCCTCCTCCTCTCCTCTCTCTCTCTCTCTCTCTCTCTCTCTCTCTCTCTCTCTCTCTCTCTCTCATTTTTGAGACAGAGTCTTTTGTAGCTCAGGCTGGCCTCAAACTCATGATCCTTCCATTTCAATCTTCATGTACTGAATAGACATGTTGATATCACATTACACCAAGTGACCCTTTTTGATCAAATGAATTGGATGAGCAGAGACCCAGGCATTTTGCTTCTGCTTACCGACTTGACTGGTTACTGTTCTGAGATCTCAAGGATGCATTCTGGGCATATGCTCGTTCTGACGATACTGGCACAATCACCCAAGACATTTTAAGGAATACTTTTTAACAGAATATTATTAATGTTTTCCTTCTCATTTTTTTTGTCTGTGCCAACATATGTTAACTCAGAAAATGTTACATTTCTCTGCATTTTAAGTATAGTAAAGGAAGCTGGTTTGATCAATATGTTTTCTGCAAACATGCACATTATGTATATGCTGTAAAGGAAATTTATCACCTCCATAAAAGGCAATTGCAGCACATTTGCACATCTAGCTATACACAAAGACAGAAACATATTGAACTACAAGTAGTTAAATACAATAAAGGAGTACTCTCCTGTTTGACACCTGGCTAGGCAGAGGCAGCCAGAACTAATTTTATTTGACACCCCCAAGCCCTGCTTCACCAGCTTGCTTTTGGCAGAATTTCCCCTGAAGTTCAGCACGCTTTGCTGGAACGAAGACCACAGGGTGGGTTCACGTCCTCTGTGGACATACATGTGAGTCAGATACCATTTCTAGGGTTCGTCTCCTATATGAGTGTAAGCTTTTCATATGGAATTTCATTTAGCTGGAGGCAGAGCCTGGAAGGATTCAAGAGGGTTAAGAAGGCATCAGAGAGCACCATGGTCTCTTGTTAACAGAGTGGGCTGCGTCAGTGTAATTTTGATATGATTCTCAAAGGTGGTAAAGGGTGTGTGGGGACATCATAAATTCTGGAAACAACCACTGAGGTTCAGTCAACCTACAGAAGACTTTAGTCTAGAGCTGGGCCTTTACCATTCTCATTTTGCATCAAAGAGTGAAATGTCTCACTCACTCTGGTACTTCCAAAAATATTAGCAGTTTTGATCTCTGCTATAGTTGCTTCTCTGCTGCAGTGATAAGAAATTCTGACCAAAAGCAAATTGTGGAGGAAAGGAGTTATTTAAGCTTATATTTCTATATCACGTCATGGAAGGGTGTCAGGGAAGGAATTCAAACAGGAACTGAAGCAGAAACCTTGGAGGAACACTGTTTAGTGAGTTTTTCTCAGCTTCTCATTCATCGAGCTTTCTTATATAGCCAAGGACAAACGCGTAGGGATTGTACCACCCACAGTGGGCTGGGCCTCATACACCAATGTAGGAGGTTCTATTCCACTGACATGTTTACAGACCAATATGATCTAGGAAATTCTTCAGTTGATGTTTCCCCTTGCTAGGTGACTCTAGGTTGTGTGAAGATGACAATAAAAACAATCAGGGCAGTTCCGGTGTGTGCTCTTGGACATAAAGAATATGGGTGTCTTCAGTTTTCATTCAGCGATTCACTTCATCATTGGTACCATATATTTTATCAGTTAAACTAATAGGAGGGAGGACAGGGTAATATGAAATAATAACTGTTGACTGGAGGCAAAGGTGCTATTATTCTAAGTGCAAAGGGACACACTTACTGTACATGTAAGGGGACAGGAGGTTTATTTCCAAGACTGCCAGCAAGGTGAACCTGGTATGTGCATGTAGAGCTCAATGTGTACCAAGAATTTGAGAACAGTGGTGGCAGGGAATAGAGTCAGGTTAAGGCCCCTACCATGGGCTCATGTGGGATTCCACTGGCCACACACTTGTGAGGTTAGCTTTGATAATCAATAGCTAGATAGTCTGTTTCCAGAACTTTCCTCTCTTCACCAAATCAGTGTTAACAAATATTTTGTTTTATTAGATTTATTAAATATTTTGTTTTATTAAATTTATGAATATTTCATAAATTTAAGATCTGAGGTCTTCAAGTAAAATTCTCACTCTTACACTCTCTGCCTGCAACTCTGTAATTTCAAATGAACCTCAGGTTGTGGGATTAGAAGAGAATAAACTGATAGGTTTGTGTTCTGGCTTTCTCTTTCTCTCTTTGCATCTTTTAAAAAGTAACCCACTGAGTCCCATTTGTGTTGCCTACAGTGTTATGGATGTGAAACTATCTATGAGAGCATGACTGATCTATCAGGGAACACAACCTTAAAGAAGACTGATTCTCCGGCCTCCAGAAACCACTTGTTCCTTGTTAGGAAGAGGTGGGTGTGAGCCCCTTTCCTCTCCATGCTAGGAGTTTGACTGGCTTGGTCTTGGCAGGGAACCATACCAACTGTGAGTTCCTGATCACAACTGTCCTGCAAGGTCCAGAAGACACTGTTTCATTCATGGCACCCACTGACCCCGACCTCTGGCTCTTTAAGTATTTCTACTTCCTCTTCTAAGATGGTCTCTGATCCTGGGGTTGGGAGCTCATGTAGATGTCCCATTTATGGCTGAACATTCCACTAATACAGTTTGCACTTGGAACAGCTCTGAGTTTATGTGTTAACCATAGCCCACTGCACGAAGGTGTTTCTCTGATGAGGTCTGAGCTGCACCAATCTATGGGCATACAGATAAGAGTTCAGAGACCAGTTCGATATACTAGAGTAATGCTATCTGGTTCACCCTCCTGACCTGTAAGTGCCTAGTCATGGGTTCTTCACCAGATTTACAGTACCAGGTATATATTTTCTCTTGTGGAGTGGGTCTTAAAAATCTATCCAGAAAGCAAATGGTTACCCCCATGACATTCTCATGACTATTGCAAACATGGGCATAGATTGCCACTTGGACATTATTGTAGTTCACAGCTGGTAAGATTATGGACAAGACCCCCACTCCTGCCAACAGCCTGCATCTCATCTTTCAATACTATGAATGCTAGCCAATAAGGAGGAAGTTTTCTGACTACCTTGATTTCTCCATGTCCTTTGACCAAAGTATGTGGTGTCTTTAGCTATAGGGTCTTATCACCAAGTTCTTATGGACCTCAAGGGCAATGGCAATGGGTTGTTTATTTTTGTTTTTGTTTTTGTTTTTTGAGGGTCTCTGGGACATCTCTGACAAACCACTCAAGGAGATGTATGCCATTCCTTACCCTGGGCATTTTATTTGGCAGTCTATGGTTTTGGGGAGGATCCTTATGCCCTGTGTAGAGTAACTCCAACTCAAACTATTTTATATTAAGACAAAGGGAGGTAAATACAGTAGTTTTCCATATGGATTTCTGTTTTGCCCTATACTCCCATCTCTTTCTCCAGGTAATGTAAATCTATCATCTAATTATCCAACAGGAAAAAAAACATAAAGCTCATACTATTATTCGTAGGTTAGTAAAATGCATAAGAAACTACACTGGGAGAAAGGAGAAAGCAGGAAGAGGGAGGAAATGAAACAGACTCCACATTTCATCACGAGGCACCTCTCCTCCTGTGCTGACAGAGCTGAGTGATGCTTGACTATCAGTACCACTGCGATTGAGGCGGTTCTGAATGGCGGCTCAAAGTGTAAGCCACCTGGCATTTGAAACCCTACTTATATTTTTATATTCATTTATCATAAACACTTCATTTATATTTGGAATATAAATATATTCACAAATGTATTTTAAATTTTTCATTCAATATTTATATATTATACGTATGCAAATACATTTTAATATATCTACAAAGAGAAATATGTTTATTAGTAATGCATATTTATTTACGATAAGTAATTTGTATTTATTTATATTTGTAGAATTACTCTAAAGGAGGCCTATTAACAAAATAAGGACTCTCCTCTCCTCTGTCTCATGTAAGGAACTTTATAAAGACCCTCTGTAATAAACACACCTAGAGCCCAGAAACCACTGTCAGGGTGGACCTGCACAGGTCTGGTCAAAGGAACCACTTTAAAAGCTTGGATTAAAACTGCTTTTCACACTAGGCTATTTTATCAGTGTTCTAATGAAGGGAAGCTTATTCAGAGATGTGCAGACTGCTATCCTGGGTGAGACACTCTACATGGCCCAGGAGCAGCTGCAGTGCAGGACATGCAGGAGAGGCTGTCTTTGTACCACTGACTCTGCCTACGTGCCCGATGGAAGGCTAATTCCTCAGGGCTAGAGTGCTGTGGTAGAAAAGCCTCTTCTTTTTCTTCTTCTCTTCTTTCTCTTATTTCTGTGTCTCTGCCTCTCTGTTGCAGGTGAGTAGTCTCTCAGGTGAATAAAGCACGTGCAGCCTCCAGAAGAGAATCATGGGAGGAACCCGAGCACAGAAACAGCGTGTCTTCATTATGACAGGCAGGCTTTGGAGAAGGAAGGAAACTTGTCATTCTGTAGAATCGTAGAAGTTGGACCTTTTCTTGTTAGGTCAAAGAGGGGAGGACACTACCTTACAGTAGTCAAATCATAGGGCTGATGTGAGTCAAGTTTCTGAGGCATCTCCTTTGCAGGGAGTAACCTCGTGGGCAAAGGTCAGATACTTTATCACAACGTTCTACTAGCTATAAAGCAATAGACTAAGCAGCGGGGCAAAAAATGATTATTTTAACTTTAAAAATATAGTGCTAATAATCACACACAGTGATTAAAATATTTCATTTCAATTTTTATCTGATTTACCTGTCATCTGTATGTCTGTCTGTCTGTCTATCTATCTATCTATCTATCTATCTATCTATCTATCTATCTATCTATCTATCTATTTTGAGACAGGGTCTCATTAAGTGGCTCTGGCTGTCTTGAAACTCACTATATAGACCAGGTTGGCATCAAACTCACAGAGACCTATCTGCCTCTGCCTCCCAAGTGCAGAGACAAGCCATGTGCTACCACGACCTGGCAAAACTGCTGTGTTTAACCACGACACATCAACCACATTTGTACCTACGGCTTACAGACTAGTCACTGGATCACATAATCTGCAGACGAGTCATCACCCTACACAGTCTGCAGACTAGTCACTACACCACACGGTCTGCTACCTCACAAGTGGTAAGAAAGTTCCAGGAAGGGAAGCCTCTGTGGATTGGCCCAGAGACTTGTTCAGTATGAGCCCTTCACGTGCTTTCATTTCTGGTGTGTGGGCATGTTCTGTGCAGGATACAGGATAACACAGAGAAGTGAGGAAGGACACTGGGATAGCTGTGTAGAGTCCCAGGAGGTAAGGCCTGTATGCTTCCTGAAATGTTGATTTTGTTGATGTTGGAAAATATGCCATTTTTCCCACTCATAGAAGATATTCTATACAGTTTTAAATAGTTTTAATCTCACTACTAAAGATTTGTTATGCCTGCCTCACAGAGTACCATAAAGAATAAATTAAACAATTAATAATTGTTAATTAACTAATTCAATTGAAAAACTTTCGAGGAGGGCTATACATGTATAAATGCTTATGTGTGCTCCTCAAGGGAAAGGAGAGGATACAGTCGAACTCACACTGGGGCTCTTGTGATTGCTTAGTCCAGTTCTTTTAAACAGCATGGCTGATATTTTAACCTTAATCTAAGAACTTTCCACTTATAAGCATAAAAGTATATATAGTTATGGTATAAATAACACACTGTTTTGATGTGAATGGTGAAGAGTCTTATTGTAGAAAATTAATATTATCTCCATAGTTGCTGCCATTTTTGGATTTGTAAATATTTATCCCAACCAACATCAGGAACCTTACATGGTTGCCTGCCTGTCTGTCTGTCTGTCTGTCTATCTATCTATCTATCTATCTATCTATCTATCTATCTATCTATCTATCTATCTATCTATCTATCTATCTATCTATGTGAGTGTGTCCTTGGAGGCCAGAAGAGGATGTCAGACTCCCTAGAGCTGAAGTTACAGGTGTTTGGGAGCTGAACTCTGATCCTCTGGAAGAACAGCAAGTGCTTTTAACCACTGAGCCATCTCTCTTTATTACTCACCTCTTTACCTTTAAGACCACATCGGTGTCTGGCATATAATACTTGTTCATTAAATGCTTAGTTAACAACTAGAAGACTAAACACTAGACCATCACTTACAAACATGTTCAGTCTGAAGCACTAAAGCTAAAACTCCAATCTAGTGTTAAATTGAAAATTTTTATTGGAATAATGACAGTAGTGAGAAAAGTATCTATTTATCATCTATCTATCTACCTATTTTTGACAGAGGATTCTCTACAAAAATGTAAAAGTTATAGATACTTGAGTAAATTTTTCTCGTTGTGCTAGATACACGTACTACAGAAAGAAAGCAGTGCCCCTTGGACGTCCATCACAATCCACACACCGCAGGACGTGTTTTGTTTTTAAGACTGTTTTGACAAAGGTACTTGGACTTGTTAAAAATTACATTCCACTGCGTCTACGTAAACATGCATGTCATGCATGCTGGGGCAAGCCACCAACGACCTATTTAAAACAAGTCTTCCCATTTGATTTTCAGAGCAAGAATGGAAGCTGTCTGTTCTGATTTCAATCTGTCCCAGAGCAGTTTCCACAGTTAACACAGTTAAATTGTAACTGTAGGAACACATAAACGAGTAGCCCAGTGGATTTCAACGACTCAAGCCTGCTTGGTTTCCAATGGGAAAATCTGTCCCCACAAGATAATTAGGTTACAATGGAAGGAAACCTGGGACAATGGCATGGGAGAAAATGCTGAAATCCTAACAAGAGGAAAAAGCCAGGACAGTCTATTTAACAGCCTCATGGCCATTGCTCACATCAGTGTGACATGGTGACACTCCTGTGTCCTCTGGCTCTTCTGCACTGCCTCCGCACTTCTTTACTGTGCCAGGATGACTTAGCTTCTGCTTCAGGCCCTCACACACATTAAGTCGACAAGGGACGGAGGAAGCCTGCCGTCCCCGCACAGGAAAGCAGGAGAGAGATGAGGAATTGGGTCAGATTGGTCAGGGGGGATAAAGTTAAGCCTTGACTAGACATATAGTGGACAAGACATGTAAGCGATTGACAATGCAGACCATTTAGAGTGTAGTTTATGAATAAAGAGCAAAGATTGTTGCAGCCCTTGTTCATTATGAGCCCCCTCCCCCCAAAGCTTCAAACTAAAAGAGTGCTATTGTGGCTCATTACCACAGCCAGTGCAATTTCCATAGAAACGGGAGAAATAAATAAGGCTAAAAAAAGGCGATTGAGATCATCACCTTACGGATTTTAAGATACACCTTTCGGGAGATGTGCAAGCATGTTGAGGAATGTCGAAGGGTCTCAGGGCAGAGTGCTTGGCATCTTCTACAAAGATATATAATTCTGGCTCATTACACTCTGAAAAAGATCAGAGATCAGCCAAGTGCATGCCAAAGGGTGCAAGAGTTATGTAGAGAGGCATCCATTTGGCCACGTTGAAAATGGAAGCAAACACCCTGATATTCAAAAGTGAATGTTGCTTCTTTCCGTGGTAAAATGCCCTCTTCACACAACAAATACAAAAGAGGTAAATGCCAAGCCCGAAGCAGTTCCTGGACATGGAAAACACTCATTTGACCGTATCCAAAGGAAGTGTTCAGAATAAAGGGTACAGCTGTGGAGGAGTCAGACGCTTTCCTCTCGGATTCTATTCTTCACGGATAGAGTTGGGGCCGTTTTAGGGATGACCTGTTGATTTCGAGCACACAGCCCACAGTCTGAATGGAAAGTGTTAGTTTAGTGCAGGAGATAGTTTCAGTGAGTTATGGTTGGGGTGGAGCACTATTAACTGAGGGAGGACTTAAGATGTCAGGATTTGGAAAAATAGAACTGCAAAGAAATAGGTCCATTAATTTATGGGAAATTTACAGACGGTTGTAAATTTAAAAAAATGTAACTTTTAAAGTGTACATGAAAGCAAATGTCAAAAGCCTAGAAGACCCAGCAGAAAGAAACAGATGAAAAGAAAACAGTCAAGAAAAGATCTAGAAGTTTCAAGATATTGAGGAGACATAGTATGGTTGGAGGTGGCTATGAAATCCCGAGGGCTTCAGTTGAGGCCCCATGGAGGTCTATATTGTAGAGAGAACAAATCAATATTGGTGGGTCAATCTCATACTCTACCTGTTAGAAGAACAGTAGGTGTCTGACATTTAGATGTCCAGGAAGCGGCTTCATATGACACAAAATAAACCATAAAATCATAAGCTAGAATTAGAACAGTAGAACATGAACATGTTAGAATGACCAGATTAATATTGAAGTAGCTATGATTCTTAGGTTAAGAAAATCAATTTAAAGAAGCAAACATTACCGGAATAAAAAAATAACTAAGTCATTCTAGAATTAAGTAACACTGTAATTGAAATTAGAAGTCTGACCGACATATTAAATGATTGACCAGAGAGAAGGATAAAAGAGAAAATGCAAGCAGAAAATATTTGGGTGGAAGCGTGAAGTGCAAAATAACTTAAAATGGATAAAAACATATAAGGTTTGGTAAATATATCTCTGCATGTTTATGTTTATGTGTACATACACACACATACATATATGTGTATGCATGTGTATGTATGTGTGTGTGTCTGTGTGGGTATGTCTCTGTGTATGTATCTGTCTTTGTGTATATGTGCATGCATGGGTGTATAGGCATGTAAATGTGTGCTTGTATATATGTATGTATACATGTGTATGTTTATGTATATGTGCACATGCATGTGTGTATGTATGTGTGTGTGTGTATTTTCACATGTGTGTGGATATATATATATATATATATATATATATATATGTGTGTGTGTGTGTGTGTGTGTGTGTGTGTGTGTGTGTGTGTGTGTATGTTTGTCTGTAACTAAGGCTCCAAAGCACGATTGAGATGAAGATGGGGCTAGAGGTCTAAAGGTGTAACTTGTTGGTGACAACACAAGAAGGCCCAGGGTTCAATCTCTAGCCCTGCTCTCCACACAAAAAGGGTTCAAAGTACTTGAAAACATATTAGATCAAGTTTTCTTTTCATATTGATTTTTAAACAGCAGATGAAGTAGGGATTGTGGCACAATATTTTTAGACACAGAAGGGTGGTTTCTCCAAATACTCAAGGTAGAGCTATATGTCTCAGCTATATCATTCCAAGTGCCTCAAACTCTGCTTTTTATTTTATTGAATTATTTTATTATTTATATTTCAAGTGGTACCCTATTCCTGGTTCCCCTCCTAGAGTTCTTCACCCCTCCCCTCCCCTCCCCTCCCCTTTGCCTCTGAGAGGGTACTCCCCCACCCACCCACCTGCTCCCATCTCACCCTCCCCCAGCTCCCCCTTCCCTAAGTCAGTGAGTCTCTACAGGATTAGGCACATTCTTTCCCACTGAGGCCAGACAAGTTAGTCCTCTGCTACGTATGTGCTGGGGAAGACCGATCAGTCCATGTGTGATCTTGGTTGGTGGAAGTCTCTGGGAGCTCCCAGGGTTCCAGGTTAGTAGATACTGTTGTTCTTCCTATGGAGTTGCCATCCCCTTCAGCTCCTTCAATCCTTCTCTAACTCATCCATAGGGGTCCCTGAGCTCAGTCCAATGGTTGGGTGTAAATGTCCGCATCTATCTTAGTCAGTTGCTGGTAGAGCTTCTCAGAGGACAGCCATGCTAGGCTCCTGTCTGCAAGCACAACATGGCATCAGTAATAATGTCAGAGTTTGGCGTCTCCTCATGGGATGGATCCCAAGTTGGGTCAGTCACTGGATGGCCTTTCCTTAAGCATGGACTTCATTTTTGTCAGAGAATTTCTTTTAGACAGGAACAACATCATGGCACAGATATAGACAACGAGGAACACTCCTCCATTGCTGGTGGGATTGCAAACTGGTACGACCACTCTGGAAATCAATCTGGAGGTTCCTCAGAAAACTGGAAATAGTTCTACCTGAAGGCCCAACTATATATGGAGTGTGTGGGGGTATATCCTAAGCATATATCCAAAAGATGCTCTGCCATATCACGAGGACGCGTGCTCCACTATGTTCATAACAGCCTTATTTGTAATAGCCAGAAGCTGGAAACAACCCAGATGTCCCTCAACTGAAGAATGAATACAGAATATGTGGTTCAGTTACACAAAGGAATACTATTTAGCCATTAAACATGAGGACATCATGACTTTTGCAAGTAAATGTACGGAACTAGAAAATACCATCCTGAGTGAGGTAACTCAGACCCAAAAGAATATGCATGGTATTACTCACTGATAAGTGGATATTAGTCAAAAAGTAAAGAATACCCATAATACACCCCACCATAAGAAGTTTAATGGAAGGAAGGTCCAAGTGAGGATCCTCCAATCCCACTTAGAAGGGGAACAAAATAATCATGGGAGGCAAAAGGAAGGAGGAACCTGGGTGGGAGAGAGGATGGAGGAGAGGAAAAAGTGGGCAGGATCAGGTATGGGGTGAAGACAGGAGAGAGGCCCAGAGCGTCAGGAGAATGAATGGAAATAGGAAGTAGCGAGGAGTGGGCAGAGAACCTCTAGACAGTCCCAGAGGCCTGGGATGTGAGAGGCTTCCAGGACTCAATGAGAGTGATCTTGTCTGAAATGCTCAACAGGGGGAGACAGAACCTGAAGAGATCACCTCTAGTATACAGACAGAACCCCAGTGGAGGGATGGAGACACCAACCTACCTTCGAACTTTTTGACTCACACTTAGATTCTAACTTCTGCCTTTTTTCTTTTTTAAAGATGGGTCATACTCATAACTCAGGATGACCTGGAATTTTCTCTGTAGCTCAGGCTGGCTTTGAATTCATAGTAATCCTCCTGCCTCAGTCTCTCACGTGGCGAGATTACTGATAGTCACTGGACTTCTCTCATCTTTGGCTGTGTAATGTTTGAGGAGGTATTCTTTGTTAAATAAATAAAACCACATTGTTATCACATGCGTGTGATGTGTGTGGAGTGTGTGTGTACACTACAGTACAGAGGTCAGAGAGCCACTTTATAAAGTCAGGTCTTTCTTTTCACCATTACATGGGTTCTGTTGTTTGAACTCAGGCCACCAAGGTGCAGTGGCCCCTCCCCCTTTAAAAAAACTTATGTATATGAGTACACTGTAGCTGTCTTCAGACACACCAGAGGAGGGCACAGGATCCCATTACAGATGGTCGTGAACCACCATGTGGTTGCTGGGAATTGAACTCAGGAACTCAAGAAGGTCAGTCAGTGCTCTTAACTGCCAAGCTATCTCTCCTCCCTTTTAAGATTAATTATTTATTATTGGTGTGTGTGTGTGTGTGTGTGTGTGTGTGTGTGTGTGTGTGTGTGTGTGTGTGTAAAATGTCAGTGCAAGCACATGCCTCAGCGTGTGAGGTCATATGTTTAGATGTATACAAATCTAAAATGATTGTTATCCAACGGACACGCTTCTTTTATAATGATAAAATGCCCCTATTTATTTCTGGTGAATATGCACGCTTTTCATAGAGACAATTTTAATTTATTATTACGGAAAGTTAAAACAAAACCAAATGAGTTGAAAATTATATCACGCTTTTGGGTTGGAAAATTTCACACTAAAAAGATGCTCATTCTCCCCAAATTATGTGTATATGCCTAAAAATGCAGTCCTGTCCTAAAGCTCAGGGGTTCAGAGCTCTTACTGCTCTTCCGTAAGACCTGTGTTCATCTTCCAGCATCCACATCAGGTGCCTCACAGACGCTTGTTCCCCAGTTCCTTCTTCTGTCCTCTGTGGGCACCTATAAACACACAAACACTTACACGTAAGTGACATAATAAAAATAAAAATGCAATCCCAATATAAATGCCAATAGAGGTCTGTGTGTGTGAAAATCAAAAGACTGATACATTTATATAGAAATGTGAAAGGCCAAGGACAGCAACTAAAGTTTTGAAAAAGAAGATAAAAGTTGCTGTACTCACCTATTCTTATGATCACTGGATTCATGAAAAAGTTAATGCTACAGTGTGTAGGAGGGAAAGTATCTTACAAATAATTGACACTAAAGTAACCAAAAATATGCTTATATATAAATATTTATCATCTATCTATCATCTATCATCTATTATAAATCTAATCTATATATTATCTATCATCTGTCTATCACTTATTTATCCTATCCATCATCTATTACATATCTAATATATATTATCTATCATCTATTATCTATCTAATCTATTACCTATCTATAATCTATCTATCTATCATCTATCTATCTATCTATCTATCTATGTATCTATCTATCTATCTATCTATCTATCTATCTATCTATCTATGTATCTATCTATCTATCATCTATCTATCTATCTATCTATCTATCTATCTATCTATCTATGTATCTACCTACCTACCTACTTATCTATCATCTATTTTCTATGTGTCTTTTCTTAAGAGTAAATATATGAGACACCAGTTTCACACAGACTTGAGTGTAATTATGTAAGATTAAACAATCCTACTTACTATGTGATTTTGAATAGTGTTGTGCTACATATCCATAGCCGGTCGGAAGCTAAGCTCTAGCCCAGTTTATGGCCATATCTTTCAATTGCTAGGTTGTGGGTATATTGCACCACAGCCACGGAGCCATGATTCCAGGCTTGGGAAGACATCTTAAATTTGGTGCAAAAATTTGCAAACCTTATAAAAGAAAAATATTTTTTCCTCATTTGGAAGGGATTATTGAGGGGGGAGTGGGAGAAAGTGTTTGTAATATAATATCATGTTAAAAATCCCCACTGCTCTCTCCCTAGATTTCCTTCGAAAGAGAATAGGACTGCTCTGCCTCATTGCCCCTGGAGTTGATCCTTGTTTGGTGCTGGCCAATGGCATATAAGGAGACAGGCTATTTTCCGTGACTGAATCGATGCTGTCAAAAGCTTTGCTAGATTGCTGTGCCTTTCAATCATACCAGAATATTTCAGGTCTTGGCTCCATCTGAAGCCTGCTCCCTAGAATGAGAAGGCAGATGAAGCCATAATGAGGAAAGAAAAACTAAGCCCAGATTAGCCTAACAGGGTCCAGATTGCAATTGACCTGCCATCCAAAATGGAAACTGAGCATAAAATATATTTGTTATATGCCACTGAGATTTGGGGGTTCTTTATAAGTAGAATGGCTAATTATATAGTAAAAGCTAATTATAAAAAACATCCAGAAAATGAATCCTGCAATGCAATGAGGCAAAAAGAGATGGTCAAGGGAAAATGTGTCCAGGGCTTGAACATCCTTACCAGAGGCTCTTAAAAAGCCAGTGACTTGACAAGTTGCTCAAATGCAACCTAAACACAAATTAAAAATAAAAAGAGATATAAATATGTACACAAGAATGGTTAAGATAAAAGAAATCCCAACAATGTTAATGGACAGCAAAGATATATGATGTCACTAATGTCTAAGACTGGTCAGAGAAATTAGGAGCTGTGTTTACCTCAATTTATACGTTGCCCTGTCACAACAACTCAACTTCTGGGCATCTACCCAACAGAAATGAGCAAAAGATCAAATAAAAGACATAGGAATATTTACTACATCATTTCCAATAGCCCAGATTGCAAAAGGTTAAACTACCCTACCAACATCAAGCTGGAGATATAAAATATGATATGTTTATTTAAAGACATATCACATATGAGCAGAAAGTATCTCCCCATGTATCAAAATAGATAAAAACTCTGGGCAGAAATTTTGAGCAATAGTCTCCAGACATAAAAGTATGTATCCTGTAATTTATTCTAGTTTTTATTCTAGATGGCAGCCCACATTAAAATAATCCTTGACCAGAACACTGAAAATTTCTCATTTATGTTATGCTCAGAAAAACTCTCTGAAAACATAGATTGGTCTATCAACCAAGCATATCTGTGGAATGTATACATGCATACATGTGTTTACTCACACACACCCCACACATCCCCTCACCTACACATACACACACACACACACACACAATGACCTTCTTGTGTGTGCACACAGTCCACACATATGCTTACACCTATCTACATAAACATATGCATGTACATATACCTACATATACACACATACACACATGCCCCCCCCAGGAGGAGCACAAATGAAATAAAACAAAACAGAAAAACATTTTGAGAGAGAAAATCACCTTCCTACCTTCTGCTGAAGGGATTTTGCTTCATCTTGTACCAACGGAAAATTGAGGATAATTTTTTCATTCATGTGAATATTATATTAGGCATGAAAGTAAGATAATATATAAATAATTTATAATGTCTTCTATTTTTACATTCAAATCTTACATTGCAAGGAAAAATATTCAACGTTAATAGGTCCCCAGTGATACTAACAATTGAACGTGAACAATACTTTATTTCAGAACTATATTTCCATTAAATATAGAGTTACATATAAGATCTGCATTAAAGCACAGAGGACAGGAACGGAAGATTCATGGGAGCTGGTACTGTGTTCTGTCTTATTCACTTTTATTGTCCAAATTCCTAGGAATTTGTCATATTTGTGGCAATACTAAATGTATATTTGGGTTAAGATACAATGAGATGACTCTATTATTTGGCCTAAACAATTTATGTTGTATCCGTCTATCTCTATGCACCTTAAACAGCCAGTTAGAAGAATGATCGATAAGACTGATTCTTGCTATTAGATACATTGTCTTATTAGAGGCATCCAATCATCTTTCTGCATTTTTTATTTTGCTTATTCCTTTGATTTCTTAAGAACTTGGTTTAGATCAACCCTACAAGATATTGCTTCAGCTCTGTATTTTCCGCTTTCCTGCTAGCATGTCTGTTGGTGTATTGTTCAGGTCTTGTTTAAGGCAGACATATTGGTAAGGTGGCATGGGTGAAGCTTCCCTGTTCTTAGGAGACACATGCTAACAGAAGATTTGCCAGTGCTTGGTGTCTTCAGCAATAGAAACAGACCTTCTGGCTCTCGGAGGAAATGCAGGGCCAAATCAATAGCCTGTATTGTTTTGTGAGTCTTACAGACTCTCCTGACTAAAAACTCAAAAGAGGAGTTCCTCACATTTGATAGTGGGGTTTTTGTTTGATAGTCCACTGCTTTTTAAGGGGAGCATTGTCATCCAACGTGGTCTAACTTCATTTCAGCTGTATATGTATTTGTATATGTATATACAGGTTCCCTCTAGATGGCCCTGGCTATCCTGGAAATCACTATTAGACCAGACTGGCCTAGAACTCACAGAGACCCACCCTGCCTTTGTCTCCCTGGTGATGTCTTTTAAAAACATTATTAGGGGGTTGGGGATTTAGCTCAGTGGTAGAGCGCTTGCCTAGCAAGCGCAAGGCCCTGGGTTCGGTCCTCAGCTCTGAAAACAAAACAAAACAAAACAAAAACAAAAATAAAAAAAACCCCAAAAAACATTATTAGGCTTGTTTTACCCTCGACCCTCCCTTTCCTGTATTTTCCTCCTATTTCCTGCCCAATTAAAACCCCCCACCTTCCTGTTTTACAGTTATTTATTTAAATTAAAAATTAAATTCTGGTCTTATTTATAACAAATAGGAAGTGCTTATTGGCCTTAGTTGGTTATTTAGAAATAAAAGAACAGAATTCTGTAGGGCCTGTGTTGATAGAAGTTTGAGGGGAGTTAAAGAGTGAGGTAGACAAGATCTATTTTATTCTATAAATACATGAAATTCTCAAGAATAGAGGAAAGTTAATATTAATTAAAATCAACTTTAAACTGGATCTTTTTTCTTTTAAAAAGTCAAACTTAAATTTTTACTTTTATTATTTAATTTGTTTTTACTCAGCTTTTACTTTATGCTTAAACAGTTACAAGACAATTATAGAAACGCTGTAAGATATTGTGCTGGCTAGTGTTTGTCAACTTGATACAAGCCTGGCTGTAACTGGAAGAGAAACTGTCATTTGAGAAATTGCTTCTATCAGATTGTCCCATGGGCACGTCTCTAGAGGATTTTCTTGGTTGATAATAGATATAGGAGCCCGCAGTCCACTGTAGGCATTGACACTGTTGTGCGGGCAGGCCTGGGTTGTATGAGAAGCATCCAGAGAGGAAGAGAGTAAGCAGTGTTCCTTCATAGTTCCCGTCTCTGCTCCTCCTCAAGTTTCTGCATGGACTTCTGTCAATGTTTGATTGTGGTAGGACATGAAACTAAGTCAACCCTTTCCACTCCAAGTTGCTTTTGGTCAGAAGCAAAATAGGACAGATGCTCATATGTGGAAGAGCATACAACTCCACAGCTTACTACTTAGTTTGTATTTTGGTGTATGTCCCTCCAGTCATTTCTATGCATATTTAATTTGCTGTCTCTCAAAACTGTCAATGTCCACTTTAATTTGAAGGCTGACTTTGAAAATTAACAAATCTTAATTTTGTCTTTTCAGTGCTTTATTGGCTTATATCATTTTCCTGCTTGCATATTTTTATTTTTTTAAATATTTATTTACATCTGAAATAATTCCCCCTCTCTGTTTCTCCTCACAAAGACCCTTCTCAATCCCTTCCTCTTCTCCTCTAAGAGGGTGGCACCCCTGGGTTACGCCAACCCTGACACATCAAGTCTCCGCCAGAATAGACACATCTTCTCCCACTGAGGCCAGACATGGCAGCCCTGTTAGGGAACAGTTACTACAGTCAGGCTACATCTTTAGGGAGAGCCTCCAATCCAGTTGTTGTTGGGGGAAGCACATGAAGACTGAACTACACTCCTGCTACATATGTGCTGAGGGCCTGTGTTTTTTGGTTGTTGGGTCAGTCTCTGAGAGATTCCAGAGGTCCAGGTTAATTGACTCTGTTGGTTCTTCTGTGGGGTTCTCATCCCCTTCGGGGCCTTTAATCCTCTCTCCCCACTCTTCCATAAGACTCTTCAACCTCCATCTGATGTTTGGCTGTAGATATCTGCATCTGTTTCAGTCAGCTCTGGGTAGAACCTCTCAGAAGACAGTTATGGTAGGTCCCTATCTGTAAGCATAGTAGAGTATTATTAATAATGTCCAGGATTGTTGTTTGTCCATGATCCCATGGCAACTGGCTTCAGGTTGGTTGGCCATTCCTGCAGTCTCTGCTCCATCTTTCTCTTTGCATTTCTCCTTGACAGGACAAATCTTGGGTTGTTAGTTTTGTTGGTGGTTTGGTGTCCTTATCCCCCCACTGGGGGTTCTTTCAGGCTACAGGACTCCAACACATCAAATAACCCAATAAAAATGGGGTACAGGCCTAAACAGAGAATTCTCAGCAGAGGAATCTCAAATGGCCAAGAATTACCTAAAGAAATGCTCAACATCTTTAGTCATCAGGGAAATGTAAATCAAAACAACCCTGAAATTCCACCTTATACCAATCAGAATGACTAAGATCAAAAACTCAAGTGACAATACATTCTGGTGAGGATGTGGAGAAAGGGGAACACTCTTTCATTGCTAGTGGGATTGCAAACTTGTATAACCACTCTGGAAAGCAATCTATCGGTTTCTCAGAAACAAGGACATCATGGATTTTGCAGGCAAATGAATGGAACTAGAATATACCATCCTGAATGAGGTAACCCAGAGCCAAGAGGACATGCATGGTAGGCAATCACTGATAAGCTTGCATATTTTTAACTAAGAAATCTACCATAAATGGATTGGCTGAACAGAGGCCCAGCACTCATCAGGCTACTGCAAGACAGCAATTAAAGACACAAAACAAGAAGAGGATAACATTTGAAATGTAAATAAAGAAAATATCCAATAACAGTAAAGAAAAAAAACTAACAAAAACCAAAAAAAAAACAAAACAAAACTCCCCAAGCAATAGATATACAATCATGCCTTGAGATTAATGATTATTGGGAAAAGATATAAAATAAGCAAGAGGGGAGGGAAGGAAGATCTTGTAAGATTCATGGACCCACAAAAAATCCACCACTATATGTTGTGTTGGATTCATAGCTGGAAGAGAGAATATTCCTTCTGAAAGGATAAGTCAGAATCCCACAGAGAGATAGAGATAGAGCACATTCAATTTTACAAGCAATTGATATTGCAAATATAGGGTTGGTAAAGACTTTTTCTTATTTGGTGGACTTCCTCTGCACTCAATAATTAACAATGTTCTTTGTTCTGTACAGACAACATTTAATTGGGGTTGGCTTACAGGTTCAGAGGTTGAGTCCATTATCATCAGGGCAGGAGCACGAATGACATCATCTAGACCGGCATGGTGCAGGTGGAGCTGAGAGTTCTCCATCTCCATCTGAAGGCCACTAGGAGAAGACTGGCTTCCAGGCGCTAGCAGAAGGGTCTTAAAGCCCATGCCCACATGACACACTTCCTCCAACAAGGCCACAGCTTCTTCCACCAGGCCACAACTCCAAATAGTGCTACTCCATGTATCATGCATATTCAAATAACCAGCAAGTCAGTGGTCAGTGTTTCTTCATGACCCATGCTTCAGTTCCTGCCTTTTTGGTTCCTGTCTCGAGTTTTGTACAGGGTAAGAGTTAAGGATCCAATTTCATTTTCTTACATGTTGAAACCCCAGCATCACTTGTTTAAGATGATATTTTCTTCAGTGTATTATTTTGGAGTCTTTCTTAAAATAACCAGGTAGCCACATTTTTTTTTTTTAAGTTTTATAGAAACTTCTTTTTTTTTAATTTTTATTTATTTATTTATTTTTATTAAATTGAATTTCAGCAAGTTCTAGTGGTCAGTCCTTTCCCGGTTTCATGACCCAACCCCTCCCCCTGCCTTCCTTTGGTGTCCTCCCCAGTTTTGTACAGGGTCCCCAACAGTCTAGTTCACTGGGGGTTCATTTTCTTACAGGACCCAAACCCCCTTCACTGGTGATCTTAAGGATATTTTGCTACCTATGTGGTATTATTTTGGGTCAGTCCAAAATAACCAGGTAGCCACATTTTTATGGACTAATGGATCTTTTATTTTGTCACTGATACACATGTCTGTTTTGTGTCAGTACCATGCGGTTTTAACACCATGGCTCTGTAGTATAATTTAACATCCAAGCATTCAGAAGTGGGTGAAAGAGAAGGGTTTTATTCTAGTTCCCTTTCTTGTTGCAGACCAAAGGCAACTTAGGGGAGAAAATCACAATTTTAGGCTCACAATTCCAGGTCACACTCATTGACAGCAGCTCAGGCAGAGTCTCAAGCAGGGACTTAGAGCAGAAACAAGGCTGCTGTTTGCTGGCTGCATCATAGGCTCAGGCTCAGGGAGCCTTTTTATACAGCTCAGGAACCTGTCTAGGGATAGTGCTGTCCACAGTGAGCTTGTCATTCCTATACTAATTAATATTCAAGACAATGCGCCCCCAGTCATGTACACAGACCAGATTGATATAGGTAACTTCTCAGTTAGACTGTCCTCTCAGATAATCCTAGACTATTTCAAGTTGGCAACTAAATCTAGTCGGGACAAGAGGTAAGGGCAGAAGATGGTGGAAAATAAGGTGTGATCAACGTATGTATGGGCATATTACTGGAATTTCATTCATATGTACAAGTAACAGTGAAAAGAGCCTATTTTCATCCATTTATAGCTATTTTTCTTAATAAATAAATCTTTCTGATTTAATTTTTTCCCTTTTCACTAGTTTGCATTGTGATTGGACTAAACTTATCATTATTTCTCTTGTTTTATGAGTCTTTTAGTTTTTTTTTCCTTGATGTATTTCATGGCATTCTGACAATTGGCTATTTTTTCCTTTTCTCTGGGTTTATGATTAACCAAATTTGATGCTGTTTGATTGTTCTCAGGAACTTATTTTTGTTTTATTTTGTTTTTCTTTCTCTCCTTTAGGTGTTGATGCCTTCGCTTGTGAAATTACTGTGCCTAGCTTCAGGATGATTGAGTCTCCTGTAAATTGTGATATTCACCTATGGGCTCATAGAACACATTTTCCTTTACTCTATCATGCTTTTCTTCTGGTAATTCCTTTAGAATTTTTATATTGGTTGAAATTCCTCATTTCCTGAAATTTTCCCCCACCTCTGGGGTCATGAAAATGTTAACTTTGTTAAATATTACTTTATTTGTTGAGTAGTCTCTCCATTCTTGCTAGCTGTATGACAGGAGTCTGCTTTTGAAGGTTGGTGTTAACTGTAGAATTGTAGAGACTGAAGGAAACGGGACTGTTGTGCAGAAACGTGAAAGCTCGTCGGCTAGGGTGTGAGTACTGGCGTTTGCATCAATAGCCTCAGGTTCTGAGTTGTTTGTATTCTGCCATTTGCCCTGTGGTGTGTTCCATGCACAAGCACACGATTTCTCAAGCTTTTACTTATACAGTGGCATAGACTGTTTTGCTGGAAGGTTTTCTTCTTATCCGCATTCATCCTCTTAGTACCTATGCTCAAGAGGGGCTTTATGTCTGTCTCCATCTTCTTGACTGTCTTGCAGTAGAAAACTACCAATGCTGTTATCCAGCAATTAGGAGGATTGGGGGCAGAAGTGTCCCAGTCTAGGCTTTGTGTAGGCATGCCTAATCTTTGGGTCTTGGCAATGAACTTTCTCAGAGATCAATGTATATAGGTGTCTGTGGAAGCTAAAAGTGGGTTTTGGACTAAAGGAGCTGAAGTTACAGTCAAGAGCCTTCTGATTTGAGTATGGGATCCAAAGTTAGGCCCTATAGAAGAATAGATTCCAATCATGTGATGCTCAGCTTTGATTGTGGATTTGATAAGAGTAGAATCATCAGGCAGGCAAGTCTCAATGAGGGATTATCTATCAAGTTATCCTGCGGGCATGTCTGTGGAAGATTAGCTTGACTACATTAATAAAGAGGAAAGATCCACTTACTGTGAGTGGCGTCATTCCCTACTCAGAGTATCCTGGGACTTATAAGAAAGGGTAAAATGAGCTGAGCACTAATTAGCAGGCATACATTAATCCACTGCTCTTTGCTGTTGACTATGTATGTAATAAGGCTAGCTGCTTCAAGCTCCTGCCACTGTTTCCTTTTAGTGACAGAGTGTAACCTGGGACTGTAAGCTAAAACAAATTCTTTCTTCCCCAAATTGCCTTCTTTCAGGATATTTTATTTATTACAGCAACAGAAATGAAACCAAGACATCCATTGAATCATTTCATTGGCTCAAGACTTTAAAGTCTTATGCTAGTCTGTATGAAAACTTGGAAATTTGATAAAGGTTGAGCTGAGACCACTATTTATTTCTATGATCTTTGCATCTGCTTGTCGCATGTCTTCAACAATTGTAGCAGGGACCACTTCCTTTCTTTTCAGAGAGATCTGTTTTCCATAGATCTCAGGCTACTTTCTTGCTTTGTGATAAGTGCCTTGTGCTATATGTAGCTTTTTATTATTGCTAAGTTGAAAGAGATATTCTCTCAAAGCTGGTATATATAATTCTATATACTGACATTCAAATAACCAGCAAACCAGTGGTCAGTATTGAATATATATAATCATACATATTAATAATTATATTTTACTGTTTCCTTGAAGATAAAGTATTTGGTATGCATAGCCCATGTCTTGGTTCTCTGACTGCTCTACAGCCTTATTATGGAAAGGGAGTCTACGATACTTCACCTTTATTGTATGAGTGATTTGAGGTGAAGGAAAGGGGAAATTTTTTCTCCCTAGCCACTATTCAGCTAGCTGTGGCAAGCTGGTAGCAGGTGGTAAATTACCAGAATAGTAATTTACAGGTATAGTAACAACAGACTTTTGGGGTCACTGGTATATTTTTTTATTTACAACTAAGCATTGAATTCCTATTTTAAAAGATACAAGTTGTGTCACTGGGGCTGAAGTGGTGATGCCACCTCCATACAACATTAAATTAACCTAGAAAACAAATAAAGGCGTTTACTAAAAGCCCTAAGGAGAAATAGCCTGTGAAAATAGCTGGAGAAATTATAGCAACGAACAACTCACCCCTAGGAAGTAGCCACAGTGTGTGTGGCACATGGCTGCATTTCAATGGATGAGACTGCAAGGAATAGTTTAAATATGCTATTTCATCGATGGCAATATCCTCTAAAATATCGGCAATTTCTTCTAAGTTATCTTACAGGCACTATTGTGTTTTAAAACTACAATAGACCAGAAAAACAAGACACCATATGCATTCTTCATCAAGATTTCCTGTCCGATCATCAGTTTAGTATGACGAATGCATCTTTATCCCACCTGGGTAGAAAATGAATAGATTAATTCATTTTGACAGTTTCTAGTTCATTCATGTAAAAAAATAAAAATTTACTTTTTAAAAGGGTTAATTTTTTTTATTATTATTGTTTTGAGATGAGGTCCTATTTGGTAGGCGGCCATCATGCTGGCCTGAAACTCACTATGCAGACCAAGCTAGCCTTAAGCCCATGAGAACCACCTTCCTGTCTCCTGGGATTGGGATTGGGAATATTGGGATTACAGATATGTACCAAGATGCATGGTGTGTGTGTGTGTGTGTGTGTGTGTGTGTGTGTGTGTGTGTGTGTGTGTGTGTATGTTGAGGAAGACATGTGGAGATACGTACATGAGTAATGTTGCCTGCAAAGGCCAGGTGAAGGCGTAGGATTTCCTGAAGATGGAGTCTCACATGATTGAGAGCCGCCTGAAAAGGGTGTAGCAAACCGAACTCAGGTCCTCTACAACAGCTTTACACACTCTTAACTTCTGAGCTCTCTCTTTAGTTCCTAATCTTACAAGAAAGAGGACTAATTAATTGTACCATTATTAAAGCCATCTGTGGAGGTGTGGCATCGATTAGAGCAAAGAGGTAGAGTACAGATCACAAGGGGAACTAGAAAGAGCACACGCCTAAAACTATGTCACGGATTCCAAGAGAATTACTCTTGGGGTCAGAACTGCTCCTTCCCTCATTCTGCGGCTTTGTGAAGCCAGAGTGAGAGTTTAGGGGAGGATGAGACAGATATCCTATTTAGCCCTCAGAACTCATACTCACTTACTCTTCTCAGTTTGATTAGTTACATGTTTCTGAAGTAACTGTTGCCCACATTGAAAGAAGGACCTTGACCAAAGTTTCGAGCAGTACAGATCTATGGGAATGAGCATAAATGTTTAGAAATCAGTCTGACAATATATTCATTTAGAAAAAACAACAGTAATGGGGTTGCTCCACTAGGGCCTATGTCCTCCACAGCCATGGGATTTGGAATGGGTTTACAATACTAGATATCTAGGTTAAATTCCCTCCTGTGGAGTAGACCTCAGGTTCAATCAGACCGTGGTTGTTCCCATGCCTAACAACTATTTTCCCCACTAAAGTAATAGACACTTCTTGCCTGGCAGGTCAGAATTATATCATGCAAGACTCAGAATTAGGTCATGAGGTAATTTGAGTTTTTTTTTTAAAAATACACTGGCCTGTGTAGCCCCTTCCAGAACAATGAAAGTTAATTATCAGGAGACAAGTTTCTCAGTCAGTTCCAGATTGATTTTTCAATGTCCTACAATCAAAATATGTGATCTTTTCAGCTTTAGGGTCAGCATTTAGTCATAGGCAGACAACAAAGAGCATTGTCAACATCTTATATTGTTTTGGGTGC